>NC_056745.1:528126132-528368632 GCF_019279795.1 Protopterus annectens
TCTTTTATTCTATACATTTAAATAATTTGAAGGAAATGACTGGAGTAGCTTTCTTGGGGAGTGACCTTCCTGTGAGTGGGTCAGATAGGTGTGTTTCACTAGTATGGTGTGGGTGTGGGTGCGGCTTAATGGCCGCTAGAGGACTACTTCGCCTCGGGCGCCGTTTCAGCTAAGGCCAGCCCTGAGTACACTGAAAATTGTGTCACCAGACTTTAAATGTTAAGTCAGAAATATCAAAGTACATGTAACACCTCAGAAATGAGAAAAGATTCTAATTCTGTTAAAAAACAGGCAGGAAACATGCACTCCTACTGTAAAAACATAGCCCAAATACTTAATATTTTTATAAAATCACAGTTTTCCACATAAAACTGAAAAATAAGCCAAGTAAACAGAGCAGAAGCATAAATGACCCCCTTAAAGAAGCCAATATTCTGAAGAAGATCAGAAATGATACCATAAATATTCAATAAAAAATATTTATGAGAGGAAGGGGTCCCACAAAGGGGTCATACCTGTTAGGCAAGTAGCTTTTGACTAACTGCTGTTCCTATGGAGAGAGAGAGATGGTTCTCCTTGAGGCAGCAGGAAAACACTTGCGCTGTTTGCTGATATTCTTCTATCCAAAAAGGGTCCAGCCTATCAGCAGCCAGACTGAGGAGAGTTAGAGTTTTGGGAAGCTGGCCGGGTGTTGTGTTCTTGCAAGACACTACCCATAGACTGCTTCTGCAGTGAGAATGATGAAAAAAATAGTTCTTTAAAATCTTACCATAATGATAGATGTCCTTCTCTTCTCTGTTGCAGCATTCTTTACATGACTGAGTTCTCGTCCGTAGGCAACCAGATGTCTGCCAGTATACAAAAGTCTTTTACTACTGTAGGGTGTGTGCTATAGTGCATGCAGGCTGCTATCATACATTGGCCATAAAAGCGATGTATACATGCACCAACCTCAGAACTGAATAGGAATGACAGCCTAAGGAAAGCAGGGTATGACCATCCAAGGTTAAGAACCAAACAACCAGGGGAAGGAGGGATTGGAATACTGCAACAGAGAAGAGAAGGTCATCTATTGTCATGGCAAGATTTTACAATGTTGCAGTACTCTTTACATGACGGAGATTACATAACCTCAGGGGGAGAGAGTGGTGGAACAAGCAGTCTAGCATTCCAGAAAGCCATGGAGTATGGCCCTGGCAAAACCTGCCCTAGACTTAGAAATGCCATCCAGTTTATGTTTGGTGAAGGCATGCACAGACGTCCATGTAGCCACTTCAAGAAGAGAGCTAGTGTCTAGTCCTTTGAAGAAAGTATCAGATGATGCTACAGCCCTAGTGGAATGGGCCTTTACAGAAGATGCATAGGTGTTACCATGATTCACATAACAAAAATAGCCTTAGAAAGCCAAGTAGAAATAGTCTGCTTGGAAACAGGCAACCCCAGAGCTCTGGGATGAAAGGAAACAAAAACCTGGTCTAATTTCCTGATAGATTTAGTCTTCCCTAAACAAAATCTAAATTGTCTGTGCTTATCCAGGCTGTGCAGTCCCTTCTCACTAGAATTCTGGGAAGAAGGAAAGAAGCTAGATACATGAATGGGCTGGTTGAGTGACAAATTCATTGACTACCTTGGGCATAAAAGAAGGGTTGGTATGCAAGCTCACCCTGTCTTTATGAAAAAGCAAGAAGGGGGAAGAGGCCATTAGGGCTTGGAGCTCAGACACACACCTGGCTGAAGTTAAGGCTAGTGGACGTACAGTTTTCCAAGATCAGTGTTGCAGGGAAGCTGATGAAGCCGACTCAAAAGGGGGAACAGTCAGCTTTTTGCATACAAAATTAAGATCCCAGGGAGGTGGGACAGGTTTCCTGGGAGGTCTAATGTGAAGGATGCCTTTAAGGAATTGTTTAGACTCCAATCTGCTAGCTAGAGGGGGGATAGAGGCAGACAGGCATAAATAGCGGACATAGGGGCCTTCACTGAAGAGTAGCCAAGTCAGCATTGAGAAAGTCACACAAATAAGATAGAACCAAGGGGACTTCCACCGACAGTAGATCCTGGTTTCGTGAGAGGCACCAAACTGAAAATGTCTTCCACTTGGATAGGTAATATTTTCTGTTACTGGGTTTTCTGGCCTCCTGCAGGACCCTTAGCACATTCTCAGAGAACAGGTGTCTAAAAGGAATTAAAGCCCTATCCCCCACAAAGTCAACTGAAGGGTAAACAAGTGGAGATGGATGAGAGTTCCTTTGTCTTGTGTGAGAAAGTCCACCCTATGAGGTAACTTGTGGTGACTACCCTTGGGTAAATGTAGGAGAAGATTGAACCAATGCTGTCTTGGCTGAAAGGGAGTCACAAGCAAGCTTTTTGGGTTGCCCTGCTGAATTCAGAAAAGTTCTTTCGGAATGAGTGGAGTGAGAGGGAAGGCATACAGAAACACTCCCTTGCAAACGAACAAGAGGGCATCCACCTTTCAAACCAGAGGGTGTGGAACTGTGGCACAAAAATATGGAAGTTGTCTGTTCTTCGGGAGAGGCAAAAAGATCTACTTGAGGTACATACCTGACTAATGGAGTGGAAAATGTCCAGAAACACATCCCTTTGAAGCATCCATTCACTGGACTATGTTAGGGACCTGCTCAAGGTGTCTGCCATACAATTTTGGCTGGATGGAATGTACATTGCCTGATGAGTCACCTGACACTGGATTGCCAGTTCCCAAACCTGGAGTGCCAGCTTGCATAGTAGGCAGGGTTTGATTCCTCCTGCTTGTTCACTTACCACAGGACCATCATATTGTCTGTGA
The DNA here is from genome assembly GCF_019279795.1 of Protopterus annectens. Lineage (NCBI taxonomy): Eukaryota > Metazoa > Chordata > Ceratodontiformes > Protopteridae > Protopterus > Protopterus annectens. Next base: position 528,128,936 of record NC_056745.1, read on the forward strand.
ACAGCTTTAAAGGTCCTGGGAGGAAGAGAGGATGAAAGGTCTGAATGGTTAGCAGCACCCACATCGCCCTGTTTCTTTTGTTGACAGGGGGACCATACCCCTTGTGCTTTTACATTTCTGAAAGCTGCACCTCAGCCCACATTCGAGGCATCTGGGAACAGCACTTGGACTGGTGGCAGAGGATGCAAGGGGAGTCATGAGTTGAGTGACACTTGTTGGATCCACCACTGTAGTTCCTTCTTCAGACAGGGAATGAGAGGTATTGGAAACTTCAGAGGATATGAATGCTGCATCCAAACTGACTTTAGGAACCACTGGAGTTTTCTCATGTGAAGTTTGCCCAGAGACAGCATTGGAATGGTGGATGCCATGAATCCCAAAACCCCGAGGAACTCTTTGGCTGAAATGTGGTGAAAAAGCAAAAGGTTGTGAAGTAGGAAGTGAGGTTCTGCACCTTCTGAGGAAGGGAGACCCTCATGAGGTCTGTCTGTATCCAAGACCTCAAGAAGATGTGATCCGGTGTGGGGGTGAGAACATATTTTTTTGTGGTTTATTATGAATCCCAGACTTTCTAGAAGAGAAATAGCAAAGAGGATGTTTGTTCTAGGATCCCTGAGGAGACTGCCAGAAAGGGGAGATTATCCAAGGGAAAATGTGGATGCCCTGATGCCTGCAGTAAGCAATCGCAGCAGCCAGACATTTGGAAATACCCTTGGTGCAGTATTAACCAGCAGAATCTCCTTAACACAGAGCCAGAGGCAGCTGCCCTGGCAGAAGCCTCTGCAACAAATTAGCTGCATTTGATGGAGTGGCAGGCTACTTGAGTGGAGGCTCTAAGTAAGGACACAGCCACATATTGAATCAGGCATATCAGAAAGACATGAGAGAGTTGAGAAAGAAGCTCTAGGGCAAACCTGATCATGTGCGTTTGGTAATTAGTGCTCTAAATGTCAAGGTAGATAAAGTGTACACTTTCTTGCCCAGCCTTTCTAGGATCCTGCTGCCCTTATCTGAAGGAAGGAGAGAAGTTGAAGGCACTAACCTGGATGGTTTGTCAGAAGCAACTGAAATAACTGACGGATCTGCTGAAGGACATCTGAACAGGAACTTGCAGTCCTCAAGTACCTTATAAAATTGGTGAGACTTCTTAAGGACAGGAGGCTGGGAATCAGAGATCTGGGAAACAGAGGCAAAGGCATCTAGAAAAGCAGGTAACACAGGAGGAATTGCTAAAGGGTTGTGGGATTCCACATGCAGGAGACTGAAGTATCTCTTTTGCACTTCAGATACCAGAGTGCTATCCCATTTGAAATGATCCCTCATTTTGAGCACAGTCTCTCCAAAAGAGAATTATTTCATTTGTGATTCAGTTCCTTTGGAGTCCTCCTCTGAGGAGGCATAATCTAAAGTGGAGGGGATCTGTGAGGAATAGGCCAGAGATTCATCTACTGAGGATGCCTCTTCCTCTGATGAAACCTCTTCCCTAACTCTTTTATGTGAAGAAGCGGTGCAGGGACTGAAACACCCAAAGGGGACTTAAGGGCCATAAGAGACTAGAAAAAGGCCTTGTGTGAATCATTGCCAATCACTCTGAGGGTCCCTTTGAGGGATGAGTGCTTAAAATGATAAATATTCATATCAAAAAGGCAATACCCCAGATATATATGAATATTAATGTTTAAGGGGCCAGGACTTCAGAACTGGCTTCAAAGACACATATTCGTTTAAACCAGGATGCTCGTTACCCTTTAGTAACAATGTCCATTTCATTTCCTTTGTCTCAGTTTTACATTTGAAGTCAACACCCCTCATATTTTCAAAAACCAGCTCTATAACAAGAAACTTAAAACTATGCTCATTACCTCTATCTGATGCATGCTTCGCTAAGGCACTCGTGCTCTTATGGTTTCGTATGTCACCTATGTGTTCCAAAATTCTATCCTTAAACATTCTGTTAGTTTTGTCACTATAAAATGCAGTACAAGATGTACAACATAATAAATCAAATTTTTAGTTTTACCATCTGCATAAAAGTTAAGACTCATCTCTTGCTTTGTATATGGATGTAAAAAAGAACAACTCCAAATGTACTGACACACCTTTCCGATAGCTCACAAGGAATCTGTTCAAAGCTCTTGTAACATAATCGCCACTTAAGTGACAGATTATTTCTGAAAGAGAACATAGGTTTCCTCACCTAAAACTTTCTTGAGGTATGGGTTAGCCAGAAAAAGTGGTCAATTCTTCTCGATAACATCACATGTAACATTAATGTTACTAGAATAAGTTAGTATCAATCGATTTTTAACTGGACAAGTACTAGTCCTAACAGTGGCAATATCTGGATCAACAAATGAGCCAGAAAAAAAAAAAACGGTCTTCCCACAGTATCACAAACTGACCAAGCCCCTCTCAAGCTATTGTCAACATCTGCAACACTATAACCCTGTTCCAAAAAATCTTTCCTCATAGAGTTAACCCTAACTGCACATCATCATTATGTATTCACATAGCTCTCAAGAATTAACCTTTAAGAATATTCTTACTCACATGTCTCAGGATACATGCTAGTCTTGTGCAACAAGGCATTTCTCCTACATGGTTTTCTATAGATGCCTGTACTGACTCTCTTACATTTATCAAAACTAATATGAACATCTGAAACCTCTACTGCCGTGTCAGACACACGATGGCTAAAATTCAAAAATATCATGGTGCCATTTAAGTACTTAATAAAATTCATCAAACTATCTAAACCACCACTCCAAATAAAATCACATCAACAAATCTTCTCTAAAAATTTAGATACTGTATAAACGGATTATTATCATTAAAAACATGAAGATTCTCCCAGTGGGCCAAAACAAGGTTGGCGTAGCTAATGGCACAAGCCATGCCCATTCCCACACCAACACATTGTTCTCCAAAATCAAATCTATTAAGGCACAAATCAGCTCTATCTTCCCTACCGCAAAATCAGTGTTCACATACAGATATGACCTGACATTTTCTATTCCTATATAATTGGGAATAACACTGAATACGACATTACATCAAGGGTTACTAGATACAAATCATCATCAAAAGAATGTGATTGATACCAATGATAGAAATCACTCAAAAAACATTTTTGTACCTTTCCGCACACTGTCAATCTTATCCAATACCTTTCATAAATTCTTCTCAACAAAAATAGACAGTGGCTCTATAACCCAGCCCCTACTAAAAACAATGGGGCACATCAGTGGTTTGCGAACAACTTTATGGACTTTAGGAAGCACATATAGAATTGGGGTTATAGGTTACTTCACTCTAAAATACTCAAACAACTCTTGATCAACTGAACTATTCATCAACAAATCATGTACTGAAAAGTGCACTTCATCAACAGTACTCGTAAGTACTCTGTCATAAATCTTCAAATATGTCTCATTATCAGACAGCAACTTGTCTCATTATCAGACAGCAACTCAGACATACTACTTAAATAAAACTCCTTGTCCATAACACAGTAATACCACCTCCTTTATCACAAGGATGCATGACAAGGTGGGAAGCTATTCGCAATTCAAATAAAGTCTTTTGTTGCTCTGGATTCAAATTGTGTTATGGCTGTCTGTGTTCAAATGTCAAATTCTCATAATCTCATTCTCACAGAATTCTACAAAGGCATCCAAATATGGATGTATTATAGGAATAAATGTACTAGGTTTCCTTAAAATGTTAAAGTCATTCCTTTCAGAATGTGGATACAGTAAAGAAAGAGATAACTTTCGTGCAAACAACCTCAGATCTGTCAATATGTCTGTTAAGTCAGAAGGTCTACTTGGAACAAAGTTCATACCTTTATTCAACACGGAAAGCTATACATCTGTCAACTTAAATGAAGAAATGTTAAATACTAACCCACTAGATTCTGTGACATGTTGCGAGTCACCATCCTCTTGTTCTGCTTGGGGGGGGGGGTCGTATCACATTGCACACGCCTCCTCCTTGCCTGACTCTCTGGCCGTCCTTGCTTGTATCCCTCTCTTTCAATAAAGGGACAGTAGCCATATTGTTCAACTAGCTGGAATTTTGCTGCATTCAATAATATCAGAGTGAATTTCTGAGGTATCCCCTTGGGGCCTTTGGTTCCCCCTGTACATCTGAGACAGATGCCTGCTCAGCATCTGAGGACATGCCTGTGGTTGGATCCAAGGTGGCCTCAAAATTGGGCTCAGCCTGTGAACCAGAACCTGGAACTGTACATATCTCCAGGCTCTCATCTGCCTCAGGAGAGACGTCCATGGTAAGAAGTGCAGCATAAGGTTCAGGCCTCAGCTTTTTGGCCTTCCACTTCATAACCGACTTGACCTCAGGCCCCGAGGATCCCTCCAGTATGCTTTTAGGTAGTAACTTTAAGAGCTGGTTTTCCAAGTAAATGGCTAAGGAGGAAAGTCTACTTCTTAGGGTCTTGGACAAAAACACCTGGCAAATGGTGCAGGATTTGTGGTCATGGGTAGGCCCTAAGCAGAACACTGGAGATGACTATCTTTATGTGGAATTTGTTTTCCACACTAGCATTTGCCTTTTTGGATGACATGAACCCTACCACAAAACAGTAGCAAAAGAAGCAAGAATTCTCCAAAGGGACACTTTTCTGAGAAAATTGCTGGAACACAGCTAACAACCCGGCAAGCAGACCGACATTGAAAGGTGGCATTCAGACTGGCAGCAGAGAAGTTCTGAGGTTGGTGTGTGTGCATGTCTCTTTTATAGCCAAAGTACGACACGACAGCAGCCTAGATGCGATGTACCACACACCCTACAGTAGTGAAAGACTTTTGTATACTGGCTGACGTCGGGTCACCCATGGCGGAAAACTCCCTCATGTAAAAAAAAATACTGCAATAGATGAATAGAAGGACATAATTTACTTGAGGTGTTCCCCACTGCTCGATCAATTCCTGGAAGATCCCCCATCCAATTTCTATTACTGACAGTCTGTCCTGGTCCTGCTCAGCTTATCTGCCACTATGTTTTGTTCTGACGGAATGCAGTATGCATGGAGGGTTAAAGAGTGCTGAAAAGCTATCTCTCAAACAATCACAGACAGCCTGCACAGAGGATACAACCTTGTGCTCTATTGCTTGCTGATGTACCACATGACTGCAGTGTATTCAGTAATCATTTTGAGAGGTCCTAGGGACCACAGGTGATGAAGAGATTATAAGTTATGGATCACAGTTAATATCAATTTTAAATTCACGTGCTTTGGTCTGCCTGAAGAATCCCACAGGCTTTTTACCTCTGCCCCCCCCCGACAAGGCTGACAGAAAAAAGCAGGTAATTCGTTACAACATGAACACAAGCACTATATCACAGGTAGTACTCCCTGCCCAAATAAAACATTTCCTTACAGAAAACTTTCATTTAAAAACAGAAATGTTTACATTAGTATATTTCCTCACAAAATATGCCCCTAAATTACCTTAAACTAAAAATAGCAATCCCGGAGAGTAATCATCAGATATTAAAGAAATATCAGTTTTTAAGGGCCAGAACCATTAAATTAAGTAAATGTAAAAACACCTTTATATATATATTTATTTATACACACTAAGTATATTTACATATTTTAATAATAAATAACATTTTCTGTGAGGAAGGGGGGGACGCATCTGCCAGAAAGGAGCAGAAGTGCCAGCTGCTGTTCTTGTGAAACTTCTGAGCTCCTTCTTCACAAGGTGGCAACGACTTGATACTGTGACCGACGATTTTCCCCCCTCAGATACTCTCAGAGTAGAAGTGTGGGAGGGAGACAGAGCTTTTGAAAGTTGGCTGGTTGTTGCGTCTTAGGTAAGATACAACCTGCATAGCCTAAAGGTTACTTCAGCAGTGGAAATGATGAACTTTCAAGGTAGAGATCTACTTGTGGTCGTAACTTGAACTTTTAAAGAATCTTGAACACTTTGTTAGATGCAGGAAAATCTAAGTACTGGAGGCTTTGTGTATGTACTATTGCTAGGCTTATATATTGTCATACTGCCTTTTCACACAGAGACCAGCTTCTACTACAGAAAAAGAATGATGCATCAACAATTTATATAAAAAAAAAAGTTAACTGGATTCAAGGGTAGGGCAACCTTATAAAAGCTTAAAAATAATTCTTACTAAACTGAAATGTATTTCAGTCAAAGAAGGTGAATGAATACCTGGAGTACAAGCTGATTCTGGGGTCAAGAAATGAATTGCCTCTAAGAGTATCACTGAAAGAATATGCAAAATACGTCCCTTAGGCAAAAAAATATATAGACATATGTGGAAGTGGCATCTGTAAGCACAGATTCCAGCTAAGCTTTGGTTGATATTACAAATGGCACCTACACATTACTAGAGCTAGAGAACTTAGACTTTCTGTCAGTGACTGTTTAAATATTGTTATACCTCTTCTGGCTGCTACCCATGTTCCCTAACACTGGATGAAAGGCTGTACATCTTTTGAGGCTGTGAGAAGCTGACTGACATTACAAAAGAAAATTTGGATATTTGTAGTAAAAACTTAACAGATTGGTTTACGTAGTCACCATATTTGTTGCTGATTACTTTCTGAGAACATACACTGGGACATTTTCCAAAATCACTGCAAGACCTCCTTATATTGGTCTAAATGAAAAAAGGGGAATTCCTAATGGGGTCTGAGGGGGAAATGTCAAAAATGTCCCTGGGCTAAACCATAATGAAAGTGCAAAATGTGCATCAAGTTCTCAGATGGTAGAAAATTGGGAGCTATCATACATCCCCCCATGACACAAAAATGTTATAAGAGGATCCAACACAGATTGCTGTCAAAGTCACAGATTAACACTCAATGCCAAGAAATGCATTATAATGCCTTTTGGAAAACTGCCACCCAGGCCAAATAATCCATCGATAAGACATCCCTAAGAGTTGACACAGTAGTCAGGGATCTGGGAACATGTGTAGACAGTTACCTGGCCTTTGGGCAACATGTGACCAAGGTAGTAAGAAAGTCATTCTATGCTGCCCAACTTAGATGTAAGGGCATGGCATCTAGGTCAAAAGAAGTCATAGTGTCACTTTATTCGGCCCCTTATCAGACCCATCATTGTGTTAAATGCCCCCTTCGACATGTACCTTTTTGGACAAATGCAACAAATGGAACATCCTAAAAAAAAGAAGTTATGTACCTACTATAACGTTCCATGTTAGTTGTCTTCATCTCGCCTTCTTTCTTGCTGGTTGGGATTGGAGCCAATCCTTGGCTCCGACTCGGCCAACTTCAATAGCTCGAGAGCTGTTTACTGGCTCGAGGCTACCTCTTATCACATAATGCCTAGCGATAGCTACCCAGATCTCGTTTGAAATAGCTAACTCCAGACATAAGAGAATAAACCAGTCAAAAGAACTGGTTGACTTATACCTCCCATATCCTCTAAATCAATAGAGGGAAACAAAAAATATTCAGCCAGTGAAAAGGGACTTCTCTCAATCTATTAGGACAGGGGGATGGAGGGTGGGGCACAAGAAAGAAGGCGAGACAAAGACAACTAACATGGAACGTTATGGTAGGTACATAACTTCTTTATGTTAAGTTGTCTATCTCGCCTTCATTCTTGCTGGGTGGGACAGTGTCCCTGGCACCTAATATCCTGGGTGGCTCAGTGGAACAGACTCTTCAGAACAGTGAGAACTAAAATCAGCTCTGCTCTGGGAGACCATATCCACCTTGTAATGAGAAATAAAGGTATGAGGATTTGCCCACGTAGCAGCTGCACATATGGAATCCATGGGCAACCTAGACTGGAAAGCTACAGAGGTGGCTAATGCCCTAGTAGAATGACCTTTCGGTTTAGATGGTAATTCCTTATCCCGTAACTGATAAATAAATGAAATAGTATGGCATAGCCATCTAGATAAAGTAACCTTGGGAACTGCGAGACCTTTATTTGTTTAAGGCATAAGACAGAAACAATTGTTCTGATTTTCTTATTTCTTTAGTTCTATGAAGGTAAAAATGCAATTGCCTGTGCACGTCCAATTGGTGAAGTTTGTACTCTGCCTTGTTGCTATGATTGGGGAAGAAAACGGGGAGATCTTTAGATTGATTTAAATTATGTTCAGAGCAAACTTTGGGAAGAAACAAAGGATTTGTCCTCAGAGAAACTCTATCCCTATGAAAAACAAGATAAAGGGAACGGACACATAGTGCCTGTAGTTCTGAGACTCATTTGGCTGAAGTAATAGCAACCAAAAAGAGTGTTTTCCAAAAGAGAAATTTGATGGAGCATGATCCCGCTGATTCAAAAGTAGGCAATATTAAGGACGTTAGGACTAGATTAAGGTTCCAGGGAGGAGGGGGGTCTCCCACTGGAGGTCTCTAAGAAGAGATGTCCCTCTCAAAAAGGCTTTACAGAGCTTGTGAGACATGATGCTTGAATTCTGTAACCCGATGTGAAAATTAGAAATGGCTGCTAATTGCACCCTAATGGTAGCGGAAGTGGCTCCAGAGTGAAATAGTTGTGCTAGGAGCTCTAGGATCTCATGGACTGGGGCTGAGAAGGGATCCACATTCCTAGACTCAGCCCAATAAGAAAAACATTTCCATTTGCTAGCATAAATAGTCCTGGTGGTGGACTTATGTGAGGAAACGATAATCTCATCGACTGTTGGGGAAATGCTAGGGAGCCTGGCTAGGGTTGGAAGTGGAGTAACCAAGCTGTCAGCTGGAGAGTCTGAAAGGACTGATGCAACCCACCTGATTGATGAACCAGTAGATCTGGAATCGGGTCCAGAGTCCAGGGCTGATCTAGAAGATAGAGGTGTAGGAACGGAAACCAAATCTGTCAAGGCCAGTAGGGGGCAATGAGGATCATTTTGCAACCCAACGACTTTGCTTTCTGTATGAGTCTTGGTATAAGGGGAAAGGGAGGAAATACATAAAGGAGTCCCTGAGGCCAATCGTGGAATAGAGCATCCCTGGGTAGGTGACCTGAAAGCGGAAGTAGGGAGAAGTAGTTGCTGCATTTGCTGCTGAATGGGGTGGCAAAAAGATCACAGCAAGGCTGTCCCCATTTGCGGAAGATCAGGTCTGCAACTTCCTGATTCAGAGACCACTCTCGTGAGGCATGAGGATAGCTCTGCTGAGCCTGTCCGCTATTACGTTGGATCTCACAGGGATGTGCTTCGCAATTAGAAAACGGGAGGAAATCGCCCACTGCCACAGTCTGAGTGCTTCTTGACACAAGGGTTAAGATTTGGTCCCGCCCTGTTTGTTGATGTACCACACTACTGACATATTGTCTGTTTGGATTGCCCTGCCTAGATAATGCCCCCCCACCCTATCAGGGAGGCGTCTGTGGTCACTGTGGCTACCGGAAGGGGCTGAATGAAGGGTCTGTCCTGAGTCACTAGTGGGGAGACCTTCCACCAGGAAAGGTGCCTTTTGCATGCTTCTGTAATCATGATCATGTCAGACATGGGCAGCTCTTGGAAAGACCACTGTGTGAAAAGAAGCCACTGAAGTATCCTCATATGGAAGCATGCCAATGGAAGAAGGAGGATGGCAGCTGCCATGGAGCCTAGTGTTTGAAGGACATATTTGACTTGTAGCTTCTTGCTCTGCATTAGAACTTGCAATTGTTGACGAATAGTGGACACTCTTTCCAGTGGTAACCTTGCGAACATTTCCTTTGTGTTTAATTCTGCTCCTATGTACGTGATAGACTGAGAGGGCAACAAGGCAGATTTTTTGAAATTTATGGTAATACCTAGCTGGGTGCAAAATGTGATTGTGTAATCCCATGCTTGTAGGAGTTGATGCCTGGTGGCAGCAGTGAGGAGCCAGTCGTCTAGATATGGAAACACCTGGAATCCTTAACGTCTCAGGTGAGCCGTGACCACTGTCATACATTTGGTGAACACCCTGGGGGCTGTGGTGAGACCAAAGGGCAGAGCTCTGAATTGGTAATGACTGGCCCCCACCCGAAAGCGAAGAAATCTCCTGGAACGTTTGTCCATCTTGATATGGTAGTACGCATCCTGAAGATCTACTGAGCACATCCAATTGTCCTGACCCAGAAAGGGTAGAATGGACTGTAGCGTGATGATCCGAAACTTTGTTCTTTGTACAGATCTGTTTAATCTGCTGAGATCCAGAATGGGTCTCCAGTCCCCTGTCTTTTTTGGTACCAAAAAGAACCTTGAGTAAATTCTGGATCTGAGCAAGTCTGCGGGGACCTCTTGGATGGCTCTTTTTCTTATCAGTTTTGAAACTTCTATAACTGCTTGCTCCCTCAGACTGGGTGGAACATCTGGAAGGGCCTTTTTTGATTGTAGGGGGCTTTGAAGAAAGGGGATTCTGTAACCTCCGGATATAATGGATAGTACCCATCTGTCTTTTGTTAATTTTTGCCAAGCTCTTGGGTACAGTGAAAGTCTTCCCCCAACTGCCTCCAGAGGCGAGCAGCTGGGCAACCCATCAGGGATGTTGGAAGGTCTTGTCAGAGAAGGATTCCCTGTTGCCCTGGTTCTGTGGACCCCCTCTACCACGAGGGCAGCGTCTATTATTGTTATTTCCACCTCAGCCTCTGGAGGAAAAATCACTGTGTGTGTCAGGCAAGGCTCCCTGAGATTTGCGGTACCACATTTTCCCACTCCTCTGACACTTGGGGAAGGGTCTTAAGGGAGTGGAAAATCGGACTCCCATGGCAGAGAGTCTTGCCCTCTTGCTCACACCTAGTCAAAGTGTCTTTCACCTGTGGCCCAAAGAGAAAGGAGCCATCAAAGGGGGTGTTGGTGAAGGATGCTTGAAAGGGTTCCGCAAAATTACACAGCCGCATCCAAGCATGCCTCCTGAGGGCCACAGCAGTGCCCGTAGCTCTACTCGCTCCATCGGCAACATAGGAAATGAGCCTCATGGAGGAGTTGACTATGGAATTAAGAGTCACTAGCTAGGAAGTTACTTTGGTTTGAACTCCCTCAGCTGTAGGATCTTGAAGGGTATCTCCTAGCTCTTTTAGGAGATCCCCCTGAAGACGAGTAAAGTGACATAAGTAGTTCAGGGACCTCATGGAGAAGGTCACTGAAGCAAACATTCGCTTTCCGTATATGTCCATCGTCCTAGACTCCTTGTTAGGAGGATGAACAGATGAATAGGTCTCTGCCATCTCTTTTTTGGTGGCGGCTGCTACCACCATGGCATCAACGGGCACACCCTTAGAAAGAAACTGCTCATCATGGGAGGCTGTAATGAACTTATTTGGTGTCCTCGGAGTTGGTTCCACTGTGTCCAGAGCTGACCAAGCCTTTCAGGCCACTACAGACATGAGTGGATCGAAAGGGGGAGAAACCCAGGAGGTGGAAGGTCGGGAACCGAAAGCATCCAGGAATACGGACTCATCCAGGGTAGGGGCTAGGGGAGTGCAGTTCCCCCTCTGCCTAAGCATTTCAAGGATGTCTGTGAACTAAACATCTTCAGAGGGGGATCTCGGGGACCCTTCCAAATTATCTAAGTCCGTATCAAAAGTGACAGACTCCGGGGAGTCAATGTGCTTCCTCTTGCACTTCTTCTTCCAAGGGGACTCCTCTGAGAGATCAGGAGAGGCCTCATAAGAAGAGGAGGAAACACCCAATGGGGTGTCCTGGACCATCGGTTCCCTACGCTTGAGGTCTGGAGGAGGAGCAGAGGTTGACACAGACACTATAGGGAACAGAGTCGGTGGAGCCGGTAGTGGAGCTGACCCAGGGGACAGCACGCTGCGCATGACCTCAAAGGCACCCCCATCTCGAGGAAGAGAAAGCTCCGGCTCCAAAGAAACAGGAATCTTTCTCTGTGCCGAGGGGGACGGCTCCGAGGCTGATGTTGGAGCCGAGCTCACCTGCACCGAAGCTCCGAGAGGGAGAACGGGGTTGGACAAGGGTCCGATGCCACTCCACCCCATGGAGCCGACGAGAAAGCTCTGGCGACCAGATTCCTCGATTGAAAGAAGTATTGAGGTAATTGGAGCCGAGGTCGGAACCGAAGAGGATATTCTGATCGGAGCCGAAGGTTCCACTACCTGTACCCCAATGAACTCTGGCTCTGAACTCATTGGAGTCGGAGGAGGAATATCAAGTGAAGTGGACGGAGCCGATACCTGTTGAGGAGGGCTGGACAATAATTTAGCTAGTGCCTGCGACTTTAACAACCTACTGACTACTATCTCCACATCGTGATCCGACAGCCTAGAGGACCGAGAGGATTGAGAGGATCGGTGACTACGCTCACTTTGAAGCAATGGAGACCGAGGAGCCAAATGCACCGACTCTAAGGAAGGGGACCTCAGCCTCTTGTGACTCTGTGACGGCTCCAAAACATCCGATGGAGCCGATGGGGAGGTTGTCTTGTCAGTGCCAGCTGGAACCGACTTAGAAGGTAAATCCAGCACAGGAGTCGGCTCTGAGGATGGAGCCGACGGCTTAGTGGACTTTGGGGATTTCACTGGCTGTGAACTCTTTGCCGTTGAATCCTGGGGTTTTAACAGACCCCTAAGAATTAGTCTGTTCTTAAGCTCCTGCAGGACTCTTGGACTAAAAGCATGGCAAATAAAAGTCCTGCAGGTGAACAGCGCCTAAACAGTAGATGCAACTAGTGTGCCCATCTGTCAGAGACATTTTCTGACAGCATGAGTCACACTTCTTAAAACCAGAAACCTTAACTTCCTTAGAGATGCTGTACTAAAAAAAAGGAGGACTAAGAAGTAACTACTGACAAAAAAAACAGTACTAACCTAGACAAACACACCAGTACTATGCTAACTACAATAATTTTTTTTTTTTTTTAAATAGCAATAAGAGAAAAAGAGAAAAAGGAGAGCCTCTAAGTTAAGCGGCTAACCTAGGGATGGGGGAGTGGCGGGGAGAACTCTCTAACTTAAACAAGTTCTAACACAAGGGCGAGATATAAGAAAAAATAACAGCAACAAGTATAACTATTCTAAATAGAAAAAAAAATACTAGAAACATTTTAAATTTAGAAAGAAAGTTTACAAAAAGCTAAATATATGAGCCTGAGCCAGAAAAAAGACACCCTCGCAGCTGAAGTGGCAAATGAGATCTGGGTACCTATCGCTAGGCATTATGGGATAAGGGGTAGCCTCAAGCCAGTAAACAGCTCTCGAGCTATTGGAGATGGCCGAGTTGGAGCCGAGGATCGGCTCCGATCCCAACCAGCAAGAATGAAGGCGAGATAGACAACTTAACATGGTTACTTACCAGGAGAATCCAGGGTATAAACATACTGTCCTATACAGATCACCTTAAACCCCTATCTCTATACTTGGCCTCCTACAGGTTATTGAGAGGTGACTTAAACTTGGTTTAAAGGCATCCTTGGCTCCAGCTCTGCTGGACCTTTTGCACATCCACAAAATGAAAAGCATCCAAACCATTAGATCCAGGGATTTAAATGTTATTTGTGACATAAATAACACATTGTTGAAGCAGATGTGTGTCTCAGAGGGTCCCATGCTATAGAACAGGCTTCCTATCCATGTGAAACAGAGTTCATTTCTAACCCAGTTTAAGCATAACTTTGACTAATGGATGGGAAATCGGAAGTCCCCCAGTCTGGTCCCATATGTCTCTGATAGACAGAGGCAGACAGTAATGCCCAAATTAACACACCTCCACCACAAATAATATACCCCCATCCTAATAAGCTCCCATGACACACAGGAACACAACTGGGTTGGGTTGTTCAGCTCGGCTTATAAAGGCCCTGGTGGTCATTAGCCTTGTATATACCTAAGAACCTATGTAAGTGGTCTATGAAAATGTCATTGGACATGCCAGGGTCACTAACCATAGGCTGAGGCAATAAATTTACTTATTTTTCTCTTTTTAGATACAAGCAGAATGAGAGACGCAGGACTGGGGATATTATCCATGCTGTAGCCAGGGAAGAAACACATTTACTTGTATGGTAAGCTCAGTAGCACTTAGAGAAGGTTAGCATTCACTATTAAGCAGCAAGCACACTTTCTTTCCTCAACTAGTACACACAAGCAGTACACTGAAAATTGTGTCACCAGACTTTAAACGTTAAGTCAGAAATATCACAGTACATGTAACACCTCAGAAATGAGAAAAGATTCTAAAAACAGGCAGGAAACATGCACTCCTACTGTAAAAACATAGCCCAAATACTAAATATTTTTATAAAATCACAGTTTTCCACATAAAATTGAAAAATAAGCCAAGTAAACAGAGCAGAAGCATAAATGACCTCCTTAAAGAATCCAATATTCTGAAGAAGATCAGAAATGATACCATAAATATTCAATAAAAAATATTTATGAGAGGAAGGGGTCCCACAAAGGGGGTCATACCTGTTAGGCAAGTAGCTTTTGACTAACTGCTGTTCCTATGGAGAGAGAGAGATGGTTCTCCTTGAGGCAGCAGGAAAATACTTGCTCTGTTTGCTGATATTCTTCTATCCAAAAAGGGTCCAGCCTATCAGCAGCCAGACTGAGGAGAGTTAGAGTTTTGGGAAGCTGGCCAGGTGCTGTGTTCTTGCAAGACACTACCCATAGACTGCTTCTGCAGTAAGAATGATGAAAAAAATAGTTCTTTAAAATCTTACCATAATGATAGATGTCCTTCTCTTCTCTGTTGCAGCATTCTTTACATGACTAAGTTCTTGTCCGTAGGCAACCAGACGTCTGCCAGTATACAAAAGTCTTTTACTACTGTAGGGTGTGTGCTATAGTGCATGCAGGCTGCTATCGTACGTTGGCCATAAAAGCAATGTATACATGCACCAACCTCAGAACTGAATGCCCTAGGAGGAATGACAGCCTAAGGAAAGCAGGGTATGACCATCCAAGGTTAAGAACCAAGCAACCAGGGGGAAGGAGGGATTGGAATACTGCAACAGAGAAGAGAAGGTCATCTATTGTCATGGCAAGATTTTACACAACTATTCCATGTCCTAATATTCATATGTTGCAGTACTCTTTACATGGCGGAGATTACATAACCTCCTCGGGAGTGAGTGGAGGAACAAGCAGTCCAGCATTCCAGAAAGCCATGGAGTATGGCCCTGGCAAAACCTGCCCTAGACTTAGAAATGCCATCCAGTTTATGTTTGGTGAAGGCATACACAGACGTCCATGTAGCCACTTCAAGAATAGAACTAGTGTCCAGTCCTTTGAAGAAAGCACCAGATGAAGCTACAGCCCTAGTGGAGTGGGCCTTTACAGAAGATGCATAGGTGTTACCATGATTCACATAACAAAAATAGCCTTAGAAAGCCAAGTAGAAATAGTCTGCTTGGAAACAGGCAACCCCAGAGCTCAGGGATGAAAGGAAACAAAAACCTGGTCTAATTTCCTGATAGATTTAGTCTTCCCTAAACAAAATCTAAATTGTCTGTGCTTATCCAGGCTGTGCAGTCCCTTCTCACTAGAATTCTGGGAAGAAGGAAAGAAGCTAGATACATGAATGGGCTGGTTGAGTGACAAATTCATTGACTACCTTGGGCATAAAAGAAGGGTTGGTATGCAAGCTCACCCTGTCTTTATGAAAAAACAAGAAGGGGGAAGAGGCCATTAGGGCTTGGAGCTCAGACACACACCTGGCTGAAGTTAAGGCTAGTGGACGTACAGTTTTCCAAGATCAGTGTTGCAGGGAAGCTGATGAAGCCGACTCAAAAGGGGGAACAGTCAGCTTTTTGCATATAAAATTAAGATCCCAGGAAGGTGGGACAGGTTTCCTGGGAGGTCTAATGTGAAGGATGCCTTTAAGGAATTGTTTAGACTCCAATCTGCTAGCTAGAGGGGGGATAGAGGCAGACAGGCAGAAATAGCTGACATAGGGGCCTTCACTGACGAGTAGCCAAGTCAGCATTGAGAAAGTCACACAAATAAGATAGAACCAAGGGGACTTCCACCGACAGTAGATCCTGGTTTCGTGAGAGGCACTAAACTGAAAAGGTCCTCCACTTGGATAGGTAATATTTTCTGTTACTGGGTTTTCTGGCCTCTTGCAGGACCCTTAGCACATTCTCAGAGAACAGGTGTCTAAAAGGAATTAAAGCCCTATCCCCCACAAAGTCAAGTGAAGGGTAAACAAGTAGGGATGGATGAGAGTTCCTTTGTCTTGTGTGAGAAAGTCCACCCTGTGAGGTAACTTGTGGTGACTACCCTTGGGTAAATGTAGGAGAAGATTGAACCAATGCTGTCTTGGCCAAAAGGGAGTCACAAGCAAGCTTTTTGAGTTGCCCTGCTGAATTCAGAAAAGTTATTTCGGAATGAGTGGAGTGAGAGGGAAGGCATACAGAAACACTCCCTTTCAAGCGAACAAGAGGGCATCCACCTTTCAAACCAGAGGGTGTGGAACTGTGGCACAAAAATATGGAAGTTGTCTGCTCTTGGGGAGAGGCAAAAAGATCTACTTGAGGTATATACCTGACTAATGGAGTGGAAAATGTCCAGAAACACATCCCTTTGAAGCATCCATTCACTGGACTATGTTAGGGACCTGCTCAAGGTGTCTGCCATACAATTTTGGCTGGATGGAATGTACATTGCCTGATGAGTCACCTGACACTGGACTGCCAGTTCCCAAACCTGGAGTGCCAGCCTGCATTGTAGGCAGGGTTTGATTCCTCCTGCTGGTTCACATACCACAGGACCATCATATTGTCTGTGAACAGCTTTAAAGGTCCTGGGAGGAAGAGAGGATGAAAGGTCTGAATGGTTAGCAGCAGCACCCACATCTCCCTGTTTCTTTTGTTGACAGGGGGACCGTACCCCTTGTGCTTTTACATTTCTGAAAGTTGCACCTCAGCCCACATTCCAGGCATCTGTGAACAGCACTTGGACTGGTGGCAGAGGATGCAAGGGGAGTCATGAGTTGAGTGACACTTGTTGGATCCACCACTGTAGTTCCTTCTTCAGACAGGGAATGAGAGGTATTGGAAACTTCAGAGGATATGAATGCTGCATCCAAACTGACTTTAGGAACCACTGGAGTTTTCTCATGTGAAGTTTGCCCAGAGGTAGCAGTGGAATGGTGGATGCCATGAATCCCAAAAAAAAAAAAGGTTGTGAAGTAGGAAGTGAGGTTCTGCACCTTCTGAGGAAGGGAGACCCTCATGAGGTCTGTCTATATCCTAGACATCAAGAAGATGTGATCCGGTGTGGGGGGTGAGAACATATTTTTTGTGGTTTATGGTGAATCCCAGACTTTCTAGAGGAGAAATGGCAAAGAGGATGTTTGTTCCAGGATCCCTGAGGAGACTGCCAGAAAGGGGAGATTATCCAAGTAAGGGAAAACGTGGATGCTCTGAAGCCTGCAGTAGGCAATCACAGCAGCTAGACATTTGGAAATGCCCTTGGTGCAGTATTAACCAGCAGAATCTCCTTAACACAGAGCCAGAGGCAGCTGCCCTGGCAGAAGCCTCTGCAACAAATTAGATGCATTTGATGGAGTGGCAGGCTACTTGAGTGGAGGCTCTAAGTAAGGACACAGCCACATATTGAATCAGGCATATCAGAAAGACCTGAGAGAGTTGAGAAAGAAGCTCTAGGGAAAACCTGATCATGTGTGTTTGGTAATTAGTGCTCTAAATGTCAAGGTGGTTAAAGTGTACACTTTCTTGCCCAGCCTTTCTAGGATCCTGCTGCCCTTATCTGAAGGAAGGAGAGAAGTTGAAGGCACTAACCTGGATGGTTTGTCAGAAGCAACTGAAATAACTGATGGATCTGCTGAAGGACATCTGAACAGGAACTTGCAGTCCTCAAGTACCTTATAAAATTGGTGAGAATTCTTAGGGGCAGGAGGCTGGGAATCAGAGATTTGGGAGGCAGAGGCAAAGACATCTAGAAAAGCAGGTAACACAGGAGCAATTTCTGAAGGGTTGGGGGATTCCACATGTAGGAGACTGAAGTATCTCTTTTGCACTTCAGATACCCGAGTGCTATCCCATTTGAAATGATCCCTCATTTTGAGCACAGTCTCTCCAAAAGATAATTCTTTCATTTATGATTCAGTTCTTTTGAAGTCCTCCTCTGGGGAGGCATAATCTAAAGTGGAGGGGATCTGTGAGGAATAGGCCAGACATTCATCTACTGAGGATGCCTCTTCCTCTGATGAAACCTCTTCCCTAACTCTTTTATGTGAAGAAGCAGTGCGGGGGGGGGGGGGGGGGTGCAAGGACTGAAACACGCAAAGAGGGCTTAAGGGCCATAAGGGACTAGAAAAAGGCCTTGGGTGAATAGTTGCCAATCACTCTGAGGGTCCCTTTGAGGGATGAGTGCTTAAAATCATAAATATTCAAATCAAAAAGGCAGATACCCCAGATATATATGAATATTAATGTTTAAGGGGCCAGGACTTCAGAACTGGCTTCAAAGACACATATTCGTTTAAACCAGGATGCTCGTTACCCTTTAGTAACAATGTCCATTTCATTTCCTTTGTCTCAGTTTTACATTTGAAGTCAACACCTCTCATATTTTCAAAAACCAGCTCTATAACAAGAAACTTAAAACTATGCTCATTACCTCTATCTGATGCATGCTTCGCTAAGGCACTCGTGCTCTTATGGTTTCATATGTCACCTATGTGTTCCAAAATTCTATCCTTAAACATTCTGTTAGTTTTGTCACTATAAAATGCAGTACAAGATGTACAACATAATAAATCAAATTTTTAGTTTTACAATCTGCATAAAAGTTAAGACTCATCTCTTGCTTTGTATATGGATGTAAAAAAGAACAACTCCAAATGTACTGACACACCTTTCCGATAGCTCACAAGGAATCTGTTCAAAGCTCTTGTAACATAATCGCCACTTAAGTGACAGATTATTTCTGAAAGAGAACATAGGTTTCCTCACCTAAAACTTTCTTGAGGTATGGGTTAGCCAGAAAAAGTGGTCAATTCTTCTCGATAACATCACATGTAACATTAATGTTACTAGAATAAGTTAGTATCAATCGATTTTTAACTGGACAAGTACTAGTCCTAACAGTGGCAATATCTGCATCAACAAATGAGCCAGAAAAAAAAAAAAAAACGGTCTTCCCACAGTATCACAAACTGACCAAGCCCCTGTCAAGCTATTGTCAACATCTGCAACACTATAACCCTGTTCCAAAAAATCTTTCCTCATACAATCTAGAGTTAACCCTAACTGCACATCATCATTATGTATTCACATAGCTCTCAAGAATTGGCCTTTAAGAATATTCTTACTCACATGTGTCAGGATGCATGCTAGTCTTGTGTAACAAGGCATTTCTCCTACATGGTTTTCTATAGATGCCTGTACTGACTCTCTTACATTTATCAAAACTAATATGAACATCTGAAACCTCTACTGCCGTGTCAGACACACGATGGCTAAAATTCAAAAATATCATGGTGCCATTTAAGCACTTAATAAAATTCATCAAACTATCTAAACCACCACTCCAAATAAAAAAACACATCAACAAATCTTCTATAAAAATTTAGATACTGTACAAAGGGATTATTATCATTAAAAACATGAAGATTCTCCCAGTGGGCCAAAACAAGGTTGGCGTAGCTAATGGCACAAGCCATGCCCATTCCCACACCAACACATTGTTCTCCAAAATCAAATCTATTAAGGCACAAATCAGCTCTATCTTCCCTACCGCAAAATCAGTGTTCACATACAGATATGACCTGACATTTTCTATAACTATATTATTGGGAATAACAGTGAATACGACATTACATCAAGGGTTACTAGATACAAATCATCATCAAAAGAATGTGATTGATATCAATGACAGAAATCACTCAAAAAACATTTTTGTACCTTTCCGCACACTGTCAATCTTATCCAATACCTTTCAGAAATTCTTCTCAACAAAAATAGACAGTGGCTCTATAACCCAGCCCCTACTAGAAACAATGGGGCACATCAGTGGTTTGCGAACAACTTTATGGACTTTAGGAAGCACATATAGAATTGGGGTTACAGGGTACTTCACTGTAAAATACTCAAAAACTCTTGATCAACTGAACTATTCATCAACAAATCATGTACTGAAAAGTGCACTTCATCAACAGTACTCGTAAGTACTCTGTCATAAATCTTCAAATACGTCTCGTTATCAGACAGCAACTCAGACATACTACTTAAATAAAACTCCTTGTCCATAACACAGTAATACCACCTCCTTTATCACAAGGATGCATGACAAGGTGGGAAGCTATTTGCAATTCAAATAAAGTCTTTTGTTGCTCTGGATTCAAATTGTGTTATGGCTGTCTGTTCAAATGTCAAATTCTCATAGTCTCATTCTCACAGAATTCTACAAAGGCATCCAAATATGGATGTATTATAAAAATAAATGTACTAGGTTTCCTTAAAATGTTAAAGTCATTCCTTTCAGAATGTGGATACAGTAAAGAAAGAGATACCTTTCGTGCAAACAACCTCAGGTCTGTCAATACGTCTGTTAAGTCAGAAGGTCTACTAGGAACAAAGTTTATACCTTTATTGAACACGGAAAGCTATACATCTGTCAACTTAAATGAAGAAAGGTTAAAAACTAACCCACTAGATTCTGTGACATGTTGCGAGTCACCATCCTCTTGTTCTGCTTGGGGGGGTCGTATCATTGCACACGCCCCCTCCTTGCCTGACTCTTCGGCCGTCCTTGCTTGTAATCCCTCTCTTTCAATAAAGGGACAGTAGCCATATTGTTCATCTAGCTGGAATTTTGCTGCATTCAATAATATCAGAGTGAATTTCTGAGGTATCCCCTTAGGGCCTTTGGTTTCCCCTGTACATCTGAGACAGATGCCTGCTCAGCATCTGAGGACATGCCTGTGGCAGGATCCAAGGTGGCCTCAAAATCGGGCTCAGCCTGTGAACCAGAACCCGGAACTGTACATATCTCCAGGCTCTCATCTGCCTCAGGAGAGACGTCCATGGTAAGAAGTGCAGCATAAGGTTCAGGCCTCAGCTTTTTGGCCTTCCACTTCATAACCGACTTGACCTCAGGCCCCGAGGATCCCTCCATTATGCTTTTAGGTAGTAACTTTAAGAGCTGGTTTTCCAAGTAAATGGCTAAGGAGGAAAGTCTACTTCTTAGGGTCTTGGACAAAAACACCCGGCAAATGGTGCAGGATTTGTGGTCATGGGTAGGCCCTAAGCAGAACACTGGAGATGACTATCTTTATGTGGAATTTGTTTTCCACACTAGCATTTGCCTTTTTGGATGACATGAACCCTACCACAAAACAGTAATAAAAGAAGCAAGAATTCTCCAAAGGGACACTTTTCTGAGAAAATTTCTGGAACACAGCTAACAACTCGGCAAGCAGACCGACATTGAAAGGTGGCATTCAGACTGGCAGCAGAGAAGTTCTGAGGTTGGTGTGTGTGCATGGCAGCAGAGAAGTTCTGAGGTTGGTGTGTGTGCATGTCTCTTTTATGGCCAATGTACGACACGACAGCAGCCTAGATGCGATGTACCACGCACCCTACAGTAGTGAAAGACTTTTGTATACTGGCTGACTTCGGGTCACCCATGTCGGAGTACCCCCTCATGTAAAAAAAATACTGCAATAGATGAATAGAAGGACATAATTTACTTGAGGTGTTCCCCACTGCTCGATCAATTCCTGGAAGATCCCCTCATCCAATTTCTATTATTGATGGTCTGTCCCGGTCCTGCTCAGCTTATCTGCCACTATGTTTTGTTCTGACGGAATGCAGTATGCATGGAGGGTTAAAGAGTGCTGAAAAGCTATCTCTCAAACAATCACAGACAGCCTGCACAGAGGATACAACCTTGTGCTCTATTGCTTGCTGATGTACCACATGACTGCAGTGTATTCAGTAATCATTTTGAGAGGTCCTAGGGACCACAGGTGATGAAGAGATTATAAGGCATGGATCACAGTTAATATCAATTTTAAATTCACGTGCTTTGGTCGGCCTGAAGAATCCCACAGGCTTTTTACCTCTGCCCCCACAGAAACTGCCCCCCCTGACAAGGCTGACAGAAAAAAGCAGGTAATTTGTTACAACATGGACACAAGCACTATATCACAGGTAGTACTCCCTGCCCAAATAAAACATTTCCTTACAGAAAACTTTCATTTAAAAACAGAAATGTTTACATTAGTATATTTCCTCACAAAATATGCCCCTAAATTACCTTAAACTAAAAATAGCAATCCCGGACAGTAATCATCAGATATTAAAGAAATATCAGTTTTTAAGGGCCAGAACCATTAAATTAAGTAAATGTAAAAACACCTTTATATATTTATTTATTTATACACACTAAGTATATTTATATATTTTAAAAATAAATAACATTTTCTGTGAGGAAGGGGGGGACGTATCTGCCAGAAAGGAGCACAAGTACCAGCTGCTGTTCTTGTGAAACTTCTGAGCTCCTTCTTCACAAGGTGGCAACGGACTTGATAGTGTGACCGACGATTTTCCCCCCTCAGATACTCTCAGAGTAGAAGTGTGGGAGGGAGACAGAGCTTTTGAAAGTTGGCTGGTTGTTGTGTCTTGGGTAAGATACAACCTGCATAGCCTAAAGTCTACTGCAGCAGTGGAAATGATGAACTTTCAAGGTAGAGATCTACTTGTGGTCGTAACTTGAACTTTTAAAGAATCTTGAACACTTTGTTAGATGCAGGAAAATCTAAGTACTGGAGGCTTTGTGTATGTACTATTGCTAGGCTTATATATTGTCATACTGCCTTTTCACACAGAGACCAGCTTCTACTTCGGAAAAAGAATGATTCACGAACAATTTATATAAAAAAAAAAAGTTCACTAGATTCAAGGGTAGGGCAACCTTATAAAAGTTTAAAAATAATTCTTACTAAACTGAAATGTATTTCAGTCAAAGAAGGTGAATGAATACCTGGAGTACAAGCTGATTCTGGGGTCAAGAAATGAATTGCCTCTAAGAGTATCACTGAAAGAATATGCAAAATACGTCCCTTAGGCAAAATAATATATAGAAATATGTGGGAGTGGCATCTGTAAGCACAGATTCCAGCTAAGCTTTGGTTGATATTACAAATGGCACCTACACATTACTAGAGCTAGAGAATTTAGACTTTCTAACTGTCAGTGACTGTTTAAATATTGTTATACCTCTTCTGGCTGCTACCCATGTTCCCTAACACTGGATGACAGGCTGTACATCTTTTGAGTTTGTGAGAAGCTGATTGACATTACAAAAGAAAATTTGGATATTTGTAGTAAAAACTTAACAGATTGGTTTACGTAGTCACCATATTTGTGCTGATTACTTTCTGAGAACATGCACTGGGACATTTTCCAAAATCACTGCAAGACCTCCTTATACTGGTCTAAATGAAAAAAGGGGAATTCCCAATGGGGTCTGAGGGGGGGGGGGGTGTCAAAAATGTCCCTGGGCTAAACCATAATGAAAGTGCAAAATGTGCATCTTGGTTCTAGGTCAGGCATGGAAAGATTTAAAATGCTAATCAATATATTTACTTTGTAGCAAAAGTCTTAGGTCACGGTTTGTACCTTGCCATTTACTGACTGAGTTAAGGCTTGGTTTTTAAGTAATAACAAACATCACTGCACAACTTTTATTATTGCATTATTTTATGTGTTGGATAAACTTGTATAACTTTAAGCAAATATCTGTACGCATAAAATTATTTTTCTCATTGTTCTAGATTTTCAGACATGGAATTACATAATGAATATGAAATATTGCCTTATGCCCAACCCTAGCAAATTTGCACAATATCAGTCTTACTTGCAAAAATCTTACCTAAAATTCCACCATTAACTAGATATAAATTCCAACATTTAAATAATATTCTGTTTCATTCTTTAAAATTTTAATTTCACTGCTCCTGAAGCAAGTTTTGGTGAAAGGAATGAATCAGGAACAGTTAAAATCTTTTCAATAATAAGGCTGAATTTTAAAGAAATTATTGAAATGAAGGTGCTGCCTTGGCCAGATACCTTATTGCATACAAGGATGTACTGAATACAGCTATTATGAGGGAATAAGGATTAGATAAGACTGTCGGATACAACTTTTTTTTAATTTTAATTAATCAAGACATTTTAGGTTGCAACATGGGTTTAAACGCACCTTAACAGTTTTCATTGTCACCGCTGACCAGTCTACCTATATGTTTTAACAATTCTCATTCACTCCAACATTACATAAGATACTAAATCCCTGCCTTTCCTTAACCCTCACTTCACCTTCCCCTGAATACTTTTCTGTATGTATTGCTCTTACAAATTCCATTAATTTGTATGTAACGTTCTCCTTCCATTTTCTAAAGATCCCACCACTAGTTCTTTTATCTCTTTTAATTTCTTAACTTTGGAAACAGATCCTGATTTCTATTTTCTAGTAAAAAGAAGTTATGTACTCACCATAACGTTCCATCTGAGTAGGTAACTTCATTTGTCAGCAACCTGTGGGTATCGGATCCGACCTGGATCTGAGCCAGCAGCTTTCCAAGCTAAAGATCCGAGCTCCAAGCTCCTCCCCTTACCCATAATACCCTGCTACCTCCTTCCAGTCCTCAGATTGCATTTGCCCAATTATACAATTTCACCAAGACAAAACAACACCTGAAACATCCTAACCTAATGAATACCAAAAGCTGAAATCATTCTAGGATTCAGATAACCAAAGAACCAGGTTAGGGGGAAGGAGGGGGGGGGGGGGTCAGATGCTGACAAATGAAGTTACCTACTCAGATGGAACGTCATGGTGAGTACATAACTTCTTTATCTGAAGTAGTTAACTTCATTTGATCAGCAACCTGTGGGACAGAGTCCCCAGCTACCAAAAACTTGGGAGGTCCTCATAGAAGGATATTCCGGAGCACTGCAGAGCCAAAAGCTGCCCTTCTTCTGGATATTAAATCAATAATATGAGAGGAAGCCCAAGTAGCAGCAGAACAAATGTCATCCAAGGGAATTCTTGACCAGAACGCAGCAGAAGTAGCCATAGAACGGGTAGAATGAGCATGAACCCCTAAGGGGCTCTGGCAGACCTGATATCTTGTATGTGAGCAAAATGCAGTGAGAAATCCATCTAGCTAGAGTAACCTTCGACACTGGCTTACCCAAGAAGGGCTTCGCAAAGGAAACAAAGAGCTGCTCTGACTTGCGAAAGGCAGCTGTTCTGTGTAGGTAAAAGCACAATTGTCTTTGAACATTGACCTTGCTAAAGCATTTGACACCATTCCCCATTCAGGTATTATTGATAAGCTCACCAGCCTGGGCATAAACCCTTACGTCACAAGATGGATCACAAACTGGCTCTCAGACAGATCGCATAAAGTAAGAGTAGTGGGATCTATGTCCGAATCCAGACCAGTAACGAGTGGTGTGCCTCAGGACTCTGTCCTGGGGCCCCTCCTGTTTGGCATATACTTCTCAGAAGTACAGGCAAGCATGGAAGGGCTGTGGCTGACTAATTTTGCGGACAACTGCAGACTGGGTGCTATAACAGAGTCTCCGGCCGACATGGAGATCCTCAAGAAGGGCCTAAATGAGACTGATGCATGGTGTCAAAGCCATGGTCTCAAGCTAAATGCAAAAAAATGCGTAGTAATCCCCTTTGGAAAAAACAGAGTACCCTCAAACTACAACATAGGAGGTAATCCCCTGAAATCTGAAGAAGAAATAAGGGATCTAGGGACCCAAGTAGATAGTCAGCTTTCCTTTGATAACCATGTTGCCAAAGTGGTTAGAAAATCCTTCTATGTGACCCATCTGATCACAAAAGGGTTTGCATCAAGATCTAAGGATGTAATGAAGCCCCTCTACTCTTCCCTCATCAAACCCATTATTGAGTACAATGCACCAATTGGAATGTACCTGGCTAGACAACTCCAGCAGCTGGATAGACCACAAAGGTACCTAACCAAGAGGATTACTGGCCTCAAACAGTTGCCCTATGCAGCACGATTGAAAAAGCTAAGACTGCTCTCTGTTGCATACTGCTTTCTCAGAGGCGATCTCTGTCTAACCTACAGAGCCATGTCCAACCCAGAATTGCTGAACATGCTCCATCTTAGCAAAACCAAATCTACTCGAGCTACACACTCCAGGGATATAAACCTCAACACAACAATGAAAAGAACATGCTGGAGGGATAGATTCCCTTTGCAGAGACTTCCCTTGCTATGGAACAGGGTTCTGATCTACATAAGACAGAGCCCCACACTATCACTCTTCAAGAGGAACCTTGATGAGTGGATGGGTAACAGAAAGTTCACACCGGGGATCACACCAACAGCACTACTAGATAGGGGACAAGGGTACTAGCTGCTAGTACAAGGGTCTAGGGAACTACTAAAGGGGCGGTGAATACTGCAAAACGTGGCAGGGCTAATATATGCCTTCGGGCAGCTAGCCCAGTACCAACCTATGAACCTATAACATCTAACAAATGAAGTTTGTATTCCCCTTTATTCTGATAGTTAGGGAAGAAAACTGGTAGATTAATGGGCTGATTGATGTTCGCCTCGGAAGCCACTTTAGGTAAGAAGGAAGGGTTAGTCCTGAGAGAGACTCTGTCCTTATGGAAAACAAGATATGGGGGTTTAGTACAAAGGGAATGGAGCTCTGACACCCTTCTAGCTGAGGTAATAGCTATTAAGAAAGCAGTTTTCCAACATAAGAATTTTAAATCAACAGAAGCTGCAAGTTCAAAGGGTGGTCCAGTTAGAGCCTGAAGGACCACAGTAAGGTCCCATGGGGGAACAGCGTTCCTAATAGGAGGCCTCAAAAGAAAGGTGCCTTTCAAGAAGGTCTTACAAATCTTAGTGGAAGCTAAAGGACTAAGATTGTCTCCAATGTGAAAATGGGAAATGGCAGCCATTTCAACCTTTACAGTAGAACTGGCCCCTTGCTGAAAAATATGAGATAGGAAATCAAGCACTGCTGGAATGGGAGCAGTGAAAGGATCCAAATTCTTATGTGAGGCCCAAATGGAAAACAGTTTCCATTTGCTGTTGTAAACCTTCCTGGTAGAAGGCTTATGCACCGCTACCAGGATGGATCTAACTGCAGACGAGATACCGGGAGTCCCGGCAACTAATGGAACTGGATCAACCAAGCTGAGAGCTTGAGGTCATCCAGATTCGGAGTTTCTAATCCCGAAGGATGAGAAATCAGATCCGGGATGGGATCTAAGATCCAAAGAGGAGCTATAAGATGAGACCGTAGGTACAGGAACCAGGTTTGACAAGGCCAGAATGGGGCTATGAGGATAATCTTGTTCCCCAACCGATGAGCTTTCTGTAAAAATGTTGTCATTAACGGAAGAAGAGGATAAGCATAAAGAAGACCGAATGGCCAAGCATGAACTAGAGCATCTCTGGGGCTTTCCCCCAGGGGGGGATTAGAGCAAAAAACTTGCTGCACTTCGCGTTTGAAGGCGATGCGAAGAGATCGCAGCAAGGCTGACCCCACTTGCAGAAGATCTGTTTCGCTACTAAGGGGTTCAGAGACCACTCTTAAGGCGAGAGGATAGTTCGACTCAGCTTATGCGCTAGGATGTTGGACCGACCCGGAATGTGTGTTGCTAACAGAAAATGGTTGGTGGATATCACCCAATCCCAAACTCTCATGGCCTCTCGGCAAAGAGGGTAAGACCTGGTCCCCCCCTGTTTGTTGATGTACCAGACCACTGACATGCTGTCTGCCTGAATTGCAATAGTCCCTGGAGGGGGGGAGAAAGGCATGAAGAGCTTGCAACGCTAGAAGCACCGATCTCATCTCCAGAAAACTGATATGCAGAACCGTCTCTGTCTGAGTCCACATACCTTGGACAGTTCTGCCCATGCAATGCCCCCCCCCCCCAAGGCGAGAAGCATCCGTGGTTACCGTGGCTTGGGGTTGTGGCATTATGAATGGTCATCCTTCCCGAAGCTCTCGAGATTGGAGCCACCATATGAGGGAATTTCTGCAAACTCTGCTGAGGGGGATCAGAGAGTCCAACGGGTGTTGAAGGATGGACCACTGGACCTGCAAGGTCCACTGGAGGACCCTCATGTACAAGCAAGCTAAGGGCAAAAGGTTGATTGCTGCTGCCATGGACCCTAAGGCTCTCAGGACTAACTCCGCTGATGGGGCTGGAGACTGAAGGAGTGTTAGAACGTGAAGGGTTAAGCTGCGAAGTCTGTCCGACGTCAAGGCGGCCTTGGTCTGAAGCATGTCTATTTTGGCCCCTATGAAGTCCAGGACTTAAACTGGTTGAAGGAATGATTTCTTGTAATTTATAGTGATCCCCAACTGGGAGGCTAAGAGCAGGAAGCAATCCCTGGCTGAGCAGAGTAGATGCCTGGTGGAGGCGGCAAGGAGCCAGTTGTCCAGGTAAGGAAAAACCTGTATTCCCTGAAGCCTCAGGTGGACCGCTACAACTGCCATGACCTTGGTGAACACCCTGGGGGTTGTGGTGAGGCCAAATGGTAGGACCCTGAATTGGTAATGACTGGTCCCCAACCGAAAGCAGAGAAACCTCCCGGATCGCCTGTCCATGAGAATGTGGTAGTACGCATCCTTGAGGTCTATGGAGCACATCCAGTCATTCTCCTGCAGTAGGGGGAGAATGGACTGAGGAGTGACCATCTGGAATTTCTCCTTGGCAATGAAGACGTTCATTGTAGAAAGGTTGAGAATTGGTCTTAAGTCCCCCGTCTTTTTGGCACCAAAAAGAACCTGGAGTAATTGCCTAACCCAGACTGGTCTGGGGGGATGTGCTGGATGGCTCTTTTTTCTAGCAGCTTCTTTATTTCTAAAGCTGCAGCCTCCCTCTGACTGGGTGGAACATCTGGGAGGCGCCTCGATTGAGGAGGAAGATTTATGAAGGGAATAGAGTAGCCTCTGGATATTATTCAAAGCACCCAACGATCTGTCGTGATGGACTCAAATTGTGCCAGGTGCTTCGAAAAATGCCCCCCTGACTGCTTCCAGAGAGGAGCAGTCGGACAACCCCTCAGGGCTGCTGCGTGGGTCAATTGGAAAAGGGTTCCCATGACCCAAAATTCTTTGGCCCCCCCCTCTGCCTCTGGGCCGGCGTCCACCTTGCCCCCCTCTGCCTCTGAAGGACAAAGGGTCCGGAGCGTAACGGGACTGCTGAGACTTCCGGAACCACATCTTCTTTTGTCCTCTCTGGTTCCTGGAAAAAAACCTTTGAGGAGCCAAGAAGTGGATTCCGAAGGCAGACAGCGTCTTCCCGTCTTTCTCGCTCTGGACCAATGTATCGCAGACAGTCTTGCCAAACAGGGTAGAACCGAAGAGAGCATTTGCGAAGGATGCCTTGAAGGGTTCCGCAAATTCGCAAAGTCGGAGCCAGGTGTGACGCCATAAGGCGATGCCTGATCCGCTGGCTCTAGCGGCCCCCTACGTGGCATGGGAGAGTAGCCACATAGACGTGTTCGATACAGATTTCAGAGTGGCCATGCGAGTCAAGAAGGTCTGTTTGTCCACGATCAACATGGACTCAGGGGGAGACTCAGCGTATACCTTCACCAGATCCCGCTGAAGCCTAATCACATGGGCCAAGTAATTCAGCGCCCTTATGGAAAAGGTAGCTGAAGCAAACATTCGCTTTCCGATACGATCCATCGTCCGAGACTCATTATCAGGAGGATGGACCAAGGAACTATCCCTCTGCCAGTTCCTTCTTGGTGGCAGCCGCCACCACCATGGCATCTACCGGGGAACCTTTACTCCACGCTGTCCTATCCACAGGGGGACTAAGGATCTTATCTGGTCTCCTGGGGATTGGCTCTACAGTGTTCGGCTCCTTCCACAACCTGGTAGTAATGAGGTCTACCAGGGGGTCGGCCGGAGGGGACACCCAAGCGGTAGACAGGTCTGCGTCAAATGCCTCCAGAATCACAGACTCATCCGAGGAAGGCTTTTGGGCTGACCCCCCCCCCTTTTAGGTGTAGCATTTCCATAATGTCTCCAAAGGAGACATCCTCGGGGGGTGACCTGGGGGAACCTTCGCCTTCCTCTAAATTGGTGTCTTCCATGAGGGACTCAGGGGAGTCCAAGTGCCTCTTCTTACACTTAAGTTTGTGAGGGACCTCCGCGGCGGGACTGTCCAAGGAGGGCTCACCAACAGGGTCATGTTCCTACAGTGGAACTGGCTGGGGCGTCGACGCAGGCTATCCCTGCGGCCAGATGATGGAAGACAATACCATCTGCGAGGGAATGGTGGCTGGATCCGTAGCACGAGCAGGGGGTCTCAACCCTCTCGAGAGAAACCTCTCCACCACGTCGAATGCCGAAGGTGAACCACTCTCTCTGGGTTCCGTGAGCAACACCCTCGGATCTGACACGGAGATCAGCGTTGGAGCTGAAGCGATTGGACCCGAAAGGGAAATGATCTCCGACCACAATGGAGGCGAAGACACACTTACCCCCTCGGCTCTGATGCATGGCTCTCAGCCCCGAGAGCTCGGATCTAAAAAGGATCCGACAAACTCGAGGGCATGGCCGGCGTCAAAGTAGCAACTACTATCGGCGCCGACTCCCTGACTCCGAGAGTACTCGGATCAGATGGCTCCAAAACCTGATAATGGATCGGAGAAAGAGCTATGTGGGCAAAAAATGGGGCTGAGCTCCCCCCCGGAGGGGGGGGGGGGAGGCAGGAGCATTCCCATCTGCATCTGGGCTTGGAGGAAGCGACGCATCATCCAGTCCATGTCAGTGTCTGAGAGGCTTTGTGTTGACCTAGAAGAGGCCACCGAAGCTGGCCGGGAAGGCCGCCGCAATGACCTCGAAGATGGCTGGGGCTCTTCCTCCGGTGAGAAACGTGGAGAATGGAGCTGGGAGGGGAGGACCTGGGAATCTTCAGGGGAGAAGAGAGCTGTTTAGCCGGCGGGGCTGAGGGGGCTGAGTCAGCCCGCCGCTTGTAGCTCCTATGTTTCTCTATATCCCTCTCTCTCTCTCTCTCTTTTTCTCCCCCCCCCCCCTCTCTCTCTATCTCCTCTCTTTTCTCTTGGAGTCGTCCTCTCCCTGGGAAATGGTGGGAGGTTGAGTCCCAGCCAGGGGAGATAGCACAGCTGGCTGAACAGCCGCAGCTGGAGCCACTGAGTTAGAGGAGGAAGAAGCAGAATCTGTGGGTATAAGACCCACCAGGATCAGCTTGTTCCTCCTATCCCTCAGAGCCCAGGGGTTAAAGGCTGTGCAAATATGGCAGCCCGATGATAAATGTGCTACCCCCAGGCAAAGAACGCACTGAGTGTGGCCATCAGTTGGGGTTAGCTTATGGCCACACTCAGAGCACTTGGAGAAAATGGCCTTAGTGCCTTCAGCCATACCAAACCACAACCACACACACACTTACACACAAGAATAAGGGGAAGGGGGAATATACTAAAACTAAGCTAGGCTAATGGGTTTAAACAAACGCACACCCCTCAAAATTTTGCAAATGGTGAAGAATTTACCCAATACTCACTAACTAACTGCCAGGAGCTCGTAACTCGTGCTTGTTAAAGCCGCAGCAAACGAGATCTGAGGACTGGAAGGAGGTAGCAGGGTATTATGGGTAAGGAGGAGGAGCTTGTAGCTCAGATCTTTAGCTTGGAAAGCTGCCGGCTCGGATCCAGGTCGGATCCGATACCCACAGGTTGTTGATCAAATGAAGTTAACTACTTCAGATCTGTATTTTTTAAACATCTTTATTAAATCCCATTTTAGACAGATACATAGGTATCTAAAAATTAACAAAAGTCAAAAGAAATCATAGTAACACTTTCCATGCAGTATGCCATACAAGTTTTGTTTTTAACAATTGTCTTTCACTCCAGCTTTACATATATTGCTCAGTTATTGCCTGCTGTTAAAATCTCAGTATTCTTCCTAAATATTATTTTGCATGTATTGTTCCCACAAATTCCATATACTTTTATGCAGTTTGCTTTTGCTCTTTTGAAAAATCCCACTTCCAGTTCTTTTATCTCCTTTACAATATTCAGTACTTTAATTACAGGTGGTTTAAACTGTAAAAATAAGTTATTTACTCACCATAACGTTCCATCTGTGTTGTCCGTTTTTATTCTTCTACAAAAGTTGGGTTCAGATCAGACCCTCAGATGTGACTCAGATGTTATTTTTAGCTTGTGGCCAATAAAAAGCTCTGAGCTCCTCCCTTACCCATAATGCCCCAACAAACAGCTCTGAGCTCCACCATTACCCATAACGCACCAATCCCTAACATACCTCAGATCTTGTTTGCCTCTTATAATGTAAGAAATATTATCATAATATCCCTGGTAGAAGAAGCCATTATATGGAGCTCAACATAAGGAACAGTGATGTCCTTATAAGTTCTCTTTCTTACAGAAATCAATTATTAAGAAGGATTGGGGTTGGTGGGACAGGAGTTGAGGAAGAATGAAAATGGGCAACACAGATGGAACGTTACAGTGAGTACATAACTTCTTTATCTGATGTTGTCAATTTTCCTTCATTCCTCAACAGTTGGGACTGAGGCCCCAGCTACCTAAAATCCTGGGTGGACACTAAGGAAGGATATTCCTGAGTACAGTTAGCCAAAGGCTGCTCTTCCCCTCAGTTTGCAATGACTAATAAAGGTATGATGATTGCTCCAAGTTGCATCTGCACATATGCTGTCCATGGAAGCCCTAGATAGGAATACTGAAGAAGTTGCCATGGACGTAGTAGAATGGGCTCTTAAAGGTTTTGGTAAGGTTAGACCCAACTTGTTGTAGACAAAAGATTTGCAATCTGTCAACCATCTGGCTAAAGTTACCTCTGCAACTGATTTACCCAATTTAGAATCTGGAAAGGAGACAAATAATTGATCGGTCTTTCTAATTTCTTTTGTCCTGTGCAAGTAAAAACATAACTATCTGAGAATTCAATAAGTGCAACACATATTCACCTTTGTTTGCAAATTTAGGAAAGAAAACTGGCAGATTAATGGACTGGTTGAGGTCACCAGCTTAGAAAGGAAAGAAAGATTGGTTTGTAATGTTACTCTGCCCCTGTGAAAAATCAAATAGGGAGGTTTAGAAGACAATACTTGAAGTTCTGAAATCCTTCTAGCAGAGGTGATGGCTACCAAAAAGATGGTCTTCCAGGTCAGAAACTTTTGATTACATTTTGCTGCTGGTAAAATGGGAATGAATTAGGGCCTGCAGTACCAAATTTAAGTCACATGGAGGAGTTGGATCTTTATAAGGGGGTCTCAAAAGAAGGGTACCTCTCAAGAAGGCCTTACAAAGTTTAGATGAAGCCACGGTAGAATTCTCAAACCAATGTGAAAATTAGAGATTGTGACTAAATGAACTCTAATGTTTGAGGAGCTAGCTCTTTCGCTGAACATTGTTGCCAAAAATTCCTGGGCATTTTGTATTGGAGAAGAAGTGTGGTTAATATGTTTCTGAAGCACCCAGAAAATAAACCTCTTCCATTTACTTCTGTAAAGTTTTCTTGTAGAAGATTTATGGGAAGATAAAAGTATATGACGGACAGGGGACAGGAGCAAAGGCTGTCTGGCTATTAAAGGAATTGGAGAAATCACTCTGTCAGCCTTATGTTTGAAATATCCAGGTGAATCATATATCGGATCCAGAATCCAAGGTGGATAAATTAGATGAGGCCAAAGAAAGGGGAACCAAATCTGTCAAGGCCAGTAAGATGCAATGAGGAGGACTTTGCTCGTTAACTTGAAAGCTTTCTACAGAAATCTGGGGATAAGGGAGTTTCAGGATATGCATAGAGGAGACTTGGGGGGGGGGGCAACAGTGTAATAGAGCACCCCCTGGGTGATTCCTCCAGTGGAGGGATCAGGGCAAATAAGCTTCTGCACTTGTTGTTTAAGGGAGATGCAAAGAGATTGTAGTAAGTCTGGCCCACCTGGCAAAATATCATCTCCACTACGTTCACATTGAGAGACCACTCGTGAGGTAGTAGAATGGACCTGCTCAATTTGTCTGCTATCACACTGGACTTCCCCAGAATGTGCTGCTATCAGAAAATGGTTGGATGAGATCACCCACTGCCACATTCTGAGGGCTTCTCGATACAAGGGTTAAGACCTGGTTCCTCCTTGTTTATTGATGTACCAAACTACTGACATATTTTCTGTGAATTGCAATTGTCCTGAAAGGAAGAGAGTCTTGAATGCCTGGAACACTAAGAGCACTGCTCTCATTTCCAGGACACTGATATGTGTGTTGGCCTCTTCTGGGAACCAAATGCCTTGAACTGTTTTGCCCAGGAAGAGCCCCCCCCCAATCTGGGATGCGTCCATGGTCACTATGGCCTTGGGCTGAGGGAGAATGGAAGGACGGCCTTGTAGAACCTCATCTGATGGAATTCACCACCAAAACTATCCCTTGAATGCTTGAGTGACTCTTATTTGGACTGACGTGTACTGGTAAAGAATAGACCATTGTATTACTAACATCCATTAAAGAATTCTCGTGTGAAATCTTTCTAGAGGAACTGGACTATAGCCACTGACACTGATCCCAAGGCTTGTAGAATCAATCGGACTGAGATTATGGTACTGTGAATTATTCTTCTGACCTGGACTCGGTGTGTTTGTACTCTTGAGAGAGGAAGAGAAGCTATCTCTGATGCCCTTTTGAAAACTTCTCCCATGAATTCCAATGTCTGAAATGGTTCTAACTGAGATTTGTTGTAATTTATGGTTATTCCCAGATGGCAGCAAATCTGGAGTACCAGATCGAATGCTCTTATTAGTAGATGCTTGGTCAGGGTGGTAATGAGCCAATAGTCCAAGTATGGAAACAGTCAGAATCCCTGCAGTCTGAATTGAACTGCTACTACTGCCATGCATTTGGTGAACACCCTGGGAGCTGTGGTAAGGCCAAAGGGCACTGCTCTGAACTGGTAATGGCCGACTCCCAGCCAGAAGCATAGATACCTTCTGGATTGTCTGTTCATTTTTATGTGATAGTACGCATCCTGAAGGCCTATCAAACACATCCAGTCATCCTTGCACAAAAAGGGCAAAATGGACTGAACCATGAACATCTAAAACTTTGTGTGTCAAACTCATTTGTTCAAGTTGTTGAGATCCAAAATCTGTCTCCAGTCCCCCGTTTTCATTGGCACTAAAAAGAATCTTGAGTAAGTTCTGGATTCTATCTGGTCTGGTGGGAGCTCTTAGATGACTGTTTTTTTTTTTCTAGCAGCCCTTCTATTTCTAGTGCTGCTGATTTCATCTGAATGGGTGGAACATCAGAAAATTTGCATATAGATGGAGATGGAAGAAAAAAGGGAATTGCATACAATCTGGAAATAATCCTCTGCAGTCAAGTATCTTTTGTGATGTCTAGCCAGGCTCTCTGGTGCAGGGACAAATGACCCCTGATTGCCTCCAGACAGGGACAATCAGGCCTCCTTTCTGGAGCACTGGTAGGGTCTGTCAGAGAATCTCAACAGCCTTGGTTCTGTGGGCCTCCTCTGCCATGTGGGT
This sequence comes from Protopterus annectens, assembly GCF_019279795.1. Taxonomy (NCBI): domain Eukaryota; kingdom Metazoa; phylum Chordata; order Ceratodontiformes; family Protopteridae; genus Protopterus; species Protopterus annectens. Next base: position 528,164,446 of record NC_056745.1, read on the forward strand.
GGCGTCTTCCATTTGAGTTCCCCCCCTGCCCCTGGGGGAAATATTGTGACATGGATCTCGGAAAGAACCCTGGTACTTTCTGAACTATGTCTTTTGACCACCTCATTGATTTCTAGAGAAGGCTCTTTGAGGGGTTAAAAAAATGCCTACTGCAGAGAGGGTCTTCCCATCTTGCTCACATATGGAGTGTGTGTTCTTTACCTTACGGCCAAATAACAACTGCTGTCAAAAGGTGCACTGATGAACGAGGAGTTGAAGAGCTCTGCAAAATCACACAATCACATCCAGGTATGCCTCCTAATGGAAATGCCTGAATCCGCTGTCCTTAAGATACTTTCAGCTGCATGAGAGATAAGCCTCATAGATGAGCTATAAATGGATTGCAGGGTCACCAACTGTCAGGCCATGGTAGTCTGAGTCTCAGCAGTAGTGTTCCCAGAAAGGGATTTTAACAGTTCCTTTATCAAGTCCCTTTGTAGTCTTGTAAAGTGGGCCAAGTAGTTCAATGAACTGAGGACAAAGGTCACTGAAGCATACACACGCTTTCCAAATCTGTTCAAAGCCCTAGACTTCCTGTTAGCAGGATAGACAGAGGAACCCTTCTTCACAAGTTCCTTCTTCATGGCTGCCGCCACAATGATAACATCTACGAGCACTCCCTTGCTCCAAAACTCCCTTCCTACATGCGGTGCCAGAAGCCAATCCAGTCTTTTCGGTATTGGCTCAACTGTGTCTGCTTCCTTCCACACCTGCCTAGAGATCAAGTCAATGAGCTCGTTGGTTGGCAGAGTTACCCAGGAGGTAGACAGGCTAGACCCAAAGGCCTCCATGAATACTGGTTCCTCTGGGGAAGGCTTATCTGTAGACCAACCACCCCTCTGCTAAAGAATCTCAAGGATGTCTCCAAATGAGACGTCTTCAGGTGGTGATCTTGGGGACCCTTCTCCATTCATTGAAATCAGTATCTTTTGTGGCATACTCTTGAGTAGAGTCCAAGTGGCTTCTCTTGCACTTCCTCTTCCTAGGGACTTTTGTAGTGGGGTGTTCTGAAGTACTGTCACAGATAGTAATACCTTGCTGGGTAACCAGGAGACTTTTGGCTAGCTGCCCCTGTGGGATAGAATGCTGAGGCTCAAAGCATAGAAGCTCATGGGATCCAGAAGGGAGCTCCAAGGGGGGTAGGGATCATCTGTCCTACCGTAGCAGACAAGAAGAAGTTATGTACTCACCATAACGTTTGATGTATGTAGTCCATCTCACCTCACATTCTTACACGTGGGTTCTGAGTCGAACCTTGGCTCCGACTCGGCCATACTCTAGCTCGAAGTCTTGAATTGGCTCGTTGCTAAGAGGTATCCCATGCTGCACTGCTCCCTTTCCCCAGATCTTGTTTGCTGCAAGCTTAGGCAATCACACCCCACACACACACAACACATAGAGAGGAAGAATCAGCCCAACAACAAATGGAGTACTGAAACCAGAACTAACCTCTAGGCCCTCCAGGTGGGGGAAGGCGTGAGGGTAAGAAAGAATGTGAGGCGAGATGGACTACATACATCGAACGTTATAGTGAGTACATACATTCTTGATGTTATGTAGTCCAATCTCGCCTATATTCTTACCCGTGGGACAGCGTCCCCAGCACCTGAACCTTGGGCGTCTCAGTGGAAAATACTCCTGAGCACTGTAGAACCAAAGGACGATCTGCCTCTGGATATCAAATCCAATTTGTATTGACTGATAAAGGTGTGAGGAGATGCCCATGTAGCCGCAGCACAAATATTATCCATAGACATCCTGACCTGAAATGCTGTAGAGATAGACATTGATCATGTAGAATGAGCCTTCACCTTAAAAGGTAATTCCTTACTGCTTGAGGCATAAATGAAGGAAATACAATTAGAGATCCATCTGGATAAGGTTACTTTAGAAACAGGAGACCCAAGTCTATTCTCTGAAAATGAGACAAATAGCTGATCTGATTTCCTAAGATCCTTCGTTCTATGTAAATAGAAATGCAATTGTCTATGAATATGTAGCTGGTGGAATTTAAATTCTGCCTTATTAGAAAATTCTGGGAAAAATGCAGGCAGCTCAATAGACTGGTTGAGGTTAATAACCGAAGCAACCTTTGACATAATGGAAGGATTTGGTCTGAGGGAAACCCTATCCTTGTGAAATACCAAGTAAGGAGGTCTGACTGACAAAGCTTGGAGCTCAGAGACTCGCCCAGCTGAAGTGATGGCTACCAAAAAGATTGTCTACCATGACAAATATTTCAAGTCACAAGTAGCTGCAGGCTCAAAGGGAGACAAAGTGAGACACTGTAGCACAAAACTGAGGTCCCGTGGCATTACGGGATCAAAGACTGGGGGCCGAAGCATCACAGTGCCCTTTAAAAATGCCTTACAAAGTCTACGCACCATAAGACTGGATTCATTAGTGACATGAAAGGTGGAGATAGCCGCTAACTGAACTTTAATGGTTGCGGCAGCTGACCCCTGACTGAAAAGCATGGAGAGAAATTCCAGAACTGATGAAATTGGTGCAGTGTAAGGGTCAATCTGCCTTTCATGAGCCCAGATGGAGAATCTTTTCCATTTACTGGAATAAATCTTCCTAGTCAAAGGCTTATGGGAAGAAGACAGAATATTAACCACTTCTGGAAAAAAATGATGAAGCCTGACTAGTGATGGAACTGGAGTAGCCAAGCTGTCAACCAGAGGGTCTGAAGAGAGGGATGGAACTGCCCTGACATATGAGTCAATAGGTCTGGCTGTGGGTCCAGAATCCAGGGGTTGTCCATAAGATAGGGATGGAGAAACGGGAACCAAATTTGACGAGGCCAGTGTGGAGCAATCAGAATCATTCTGCTTCCCAAGAATTGTGCTTTCTGAATAACCTTTGCTATCCGAGGAACAGATGGGAAGGCGTAAACTAGAACGGAGGGCCAATCGTGAACTAGACTGTCCCTGGGTGTCTCCCCCTGAGGGGGGATAAGGGTGAAATAGCTGCTGCACTTGGTATTGAGGGGACTGGCAAATAGATCATAGCAAGGCTGACCCCATCTGCAGAAAATCTGCTCTGCAACCTGCTTGTTCAGGGACCACTCGTGAGGCATCAGAATAGCTCTGCTCAACCTGTCGGCAATCACGTTGGACTTCCCCAGAATGTGAGTTGCCACAAGAAAGCGTTAGGAAGACACTGCCCACAGCCATACTCAAACAGCCTCTCTGCAAAGGGGATACAACTTGGTTCCCCTCTGTTTGTTCAGATACCATACCACCGACACGTTGTCCGAGTGGATTGCAATCGTCCCAACAGGAAGAAAGCTCTGGAGTGCTTGCAACGCTAATAGCACTGCTCTCATCTCCAAGACATTGATATGCAAATGCATCTCATGCGCTTGCTACGTGCCTTGGACTGTCCTGCCAAGATAATGCCCCCCCCAATCTGGGAGGCATCCGTGGTCACCATGGCAACTGGAGGAGGTGGAACGAAGGGCTTTCCCACATTGAGATTGCTGGTCTGAAGCCACCAGCGTAAATCCTGCTTGCACTTGTCTGTAATCATAATAAGATGGGAAAGCAGAAGGTGTTGTAGGGACCACTGAGCAAAGAGCAGCCACTGAAGGAGCCTCATGTGTATTCTTGCAAGAGGGACTAGCATAATTGTGGCAGCCATCATCCCTAATAATTTGAGAACCATTTTTGCCTTTACCTTTTTTCAGTGAAAGCAACGCGTAGACCTGTTGCTGCAAAACCTGAATTCTTTCTTTTGGTAAGAAAGCCCTTATGAGCACGGTGTCACACTCGACGCCTATAAAGGTGACATGCTGCGAGGGCAACAAGGCAGACTTTTCCCAGTTTAGTATGATACCCAATCGTTGACACAGTGCAATGGTGGCATCCCTGGTCTGTAGTAGTAGATGGTGGTGGCAGACAGGAGCCAGTCATCTAGGTACGGAAACACTTGGAATCCCTGACGTCTCAAGTGAGCAGTCACCAGTGCTATACATTTGGTGAACACCCTGGGGGCTGTGGTGAGACCAAAGGGCAGGGCTCGAAACTGAAAATGACTGGCTCCCAGCCGGAAGCGTAAATGTCTTCTGGATGCCCTGTCCATCTTTATATGGTAGTAAGCATCCTTGAGGTCGATGGAGCACATCCATACTTCTTTCCCCAACAATGGGAGAATAGACTGTAAAGTGACCATTCGGAACTTGGACTTTTTTACATGGAGGTTCAAACGGCTGAGATCCAAGATGGGTTTCATGTCCCTTATTCTTTTCGGCACCAAAAAGAATCTTGAGTAAGTCCCTAATCCAAGCTGGTCTGAGGGGACATGCTGGATGGCTCCTTTTGCTAGCAGCTTTTGAACTTGTGAAGCTGCGGAATCCCTTTGACTGGGTAGAGCATCTGTGATTCTCTTGGTTGGCAGGGGATGAGAAGAGAAAGGAATATGATATCATCCGGAAATTATCTTTAATACCCACTTGTCCTGGGTGATGCCTTGCCAGGCTTCTGGGCATAGTGAAATGTGACCCCCGACTGGCTCTCGAGAAGCGCAGTCGGACCTCCCATCAGGAGCGCTAGTAGGAGGAACCATGAAAGGAATCGTGGCCCCCCCCTGGTTATGTGGGCCTTCTCTGCCACAAGGGAGGTGTCTACCTGAGTTACCACCCCATCCCCTGCCTCTGGAGGGGGAATCACTTTGTGCGCCTTGAAAAAACCTCTGCGGCTTTCTGAACCACATTTTCCCACCCTTCTGGCCCTTGGGATAAGGTCTACAAGGCATGGAAAAACCGACTCCCACGGCAGACAGGGTTTTTCCTTCCTGCTCGCACCTAGTGAGAGTATCCTTCACCTTGGTTCCGAACAAAGATGAACCGTCAAATGGGGCATTGGTGAACGTAGACTTGATGGTCTCTGCAAAAATTACACAGGCGCATCCAGAAGTGCCCCTTAAAGAGAGACTCCTGAACCCGCTGCCCTACTCGCTCCGTTGGCTGCATGCGAGATCAGCCTCATGGAGGAGTTAGTAATGGAATTTAGGGTAGACATCTGGGCATTGACCTTCTGAGCCACTGCGTCAGAAACGTTACCCTGCAGAGACTCTCCAAGCTATTTTAGGAGATCTCTTTGGAGCAGTGTAAAATGTGACAAATAGTTCAGCGACTGCAAAGTAAAGGCCACTGAAGAAAAATAGAAGTTATGTTCTTACCATAACGTTCCATGTTAGTTGTCTTCTTCTCGCCTTCTTCTTGCTGGATGGGTTCGGAGCCGACCTCGGCTCCGACTCGGCCACTCTAAAGCTCGAGAGTTGGTTCCACCGGCTCGAGGCTCCCCTTATATCCCACAATGCTAGGCGAGAGTTACCTCAGATCTCGTTTGTAAGCTAACCCCAGCTTATAACAGAAACAGTATAACTGTGAAAACAGAATCCACCTCTAACAACAGGAAGAAGAAGGGTGACCTACATCCTGAAACAAGAAATATGCATAATAGCATATAGCTAAGAAAGAGGTGGTAGAAAGAGAGGTCACGATCACAACTCCTCTAGGTCTGTCCAGGCCAGGGGGAAGGAGGGTGGCAGGCAAGAAGAAGGCGAGAAGAAGACAACTAACATGGAACGTTATGGTAAGAACATAACTTCTATATGTTAAGTTGTCTATCTCGCCTTCATTCTTGCTGGATGGGACCGTCCCTAGCACCTTGTCCCGGTGGCCTAACGGAACAGACTCCTGAGAACAGTGGAACCAAAATTAGCTCTATGCCTAGAAGCTAAATCCAACTTATAATGGGAAATAAAAGTGTGAGGAGTAGCCCAAGTAGCCGCTGCACAAATGGTGTCAATAGGCAGTCTGTCTTGGAAGGCTAGAGAAGTAGCCAAAGCTCTGGTGGAATGGGCTTTAGGCTTATTAGGCAGTTTTTGTGTCTAATCTCATAAACAAGGGTAATCAGAGATGTTAGCCATCTGGATAAAGATACCTTTGAAACTGAAAGTCCCTTTCTGCTTTCAGCATAGGAGACAATCAGCTGCTCAGATTTTCTGAATTGTTTCGTCCTGTCCAAGTAGTACCTTAATTGACGATGAACATCCAGACAGTGTAATTTTGTTCAGACCTATTTGAATACTCCGGAAAAAGACAGGGAGGTCAATGCATTGGTTTAGATTTGATGTTGAAACCACCTTAGGCAAAAAGGACGGGTTAGTTCGTAAGGAAACTCTGTCCTTATGGAACACAAGGTAAGGAGAACGACAACTGAGTGCTTGAAGTTCTGAAATTCTTCTAGCTGATGTGATAGCCACCAGAAAGAGAGTTTTCCATGATAATAACTTTAAGGAACATGAAGCTGCAGGTTCGAAAGGGGAAAGAATCAAAGAAGCAAGAACTAAATTTAGGTCCCAAGGAGAAGGAGGATTTCTTACAGGAGGTCTGAGAAGAAAAACTCCTTTCAAAAAGGCTTTGCAGAGTTTGTGGGACATTAGGGCGGATTCAGAAATACCCACATGGAAATTAGAAATAGCTGCCAATTGAACCTTAAGTGTAGATGGAGATGAACCTGCATGGAAGAGTTCAGCAAGAAAATCGAGGACTAGTTGGATGGAAGCGGTGAAAGGATCTATGTCCTTTCCTTGTGCCCAATATGAAAATCGTTTCCACTTACTCAAATAAATCTTTCGAGTGGAAGATTTATGGGAAGCTATCAAAATATCTTTAACAGAGTGAGATAATTGAGGAAGCCTGGCTACGGTTGGAAGTGGAGGAACCAAGCAGTGAGGTTCAGAGAGGGGAGGGAGCGATGAAACTGACCCGACTGATGGATCAAAAGATCTGGAACTAGGTCCAGATTCCACGGTCGCTCAAAAGAAATCGATGCAGAAAGGGGAACCACACTTGTCGAGGCCAGTAAGGAGCAATGAGGATCAATGAGGCCTTCTGAGCGATAGCTTTCTGTATTACTTGAGAGATCAGTGGGAAAGGAGGAAATGCATACAGAAGTCCCGGGCCAAACTTGGACTAGCGTCCCTGCTGGGTTGGCCTGGTAAAGGGAATAGAGTGAAGTATTCTCTGCACTTGCTGTTTTGGGGAGTAGCAAAAGATCGCAGCAAGGCTGACCCCACTTGAGAAAAATCTCTCTCACTACAGAGTCTTTCAGAGACCACTCGTGAGGCATGAGAATAGCTCTGCTCAACTTGTCCGCAATGTGATTGGACTTCCCGGGATGTGCGTTGCTATCAGAAACGCTGAGAAGAAATCGCCCATTGCCACAGTCTGAGTGCTTCTCGACACAGGGGGTATGATCTGGTTCCGCCTTGTTTGTTGATGTACCACACTACAGACATATTGTCTGTCTGGATTGCAATCGTTCCCAAGGGAAGAGAGTGTTGAAGGGCTTGCAACGCTAAAAGCACTGCTCTCATCTCCAGAACATTTATGTGCAAGTGGCATTCGTTTGGTTGCCATGTGCCCTGGACTGTCCTGCCCTGATAATGCCCCCCCCACCCGATCAGGGAGGCATCCGTTGTCAGAGTAGCAACCGGAGGAGGTGGAACAAATGGTCTCCCCAACAGGAGCTGGGGGGAAGACATCCACCACGAGATGCTTTTTGCACGCTTGCGTGATCATAATGGTGTGAGACATTGGAAGTTCCTGGTATGACCATTGAGAAAAGAGCATCCACTGAAGGATCCGCATGTGGTATCTGGCCAATGGAAGGAGGGGTATGGCCGCTGCCATGATTCCCAACACCTTTAGAACTAACCTGGCTTTGGCTCTGTTGTTGTTGAGAAGTAGTGATACCAATTTTGAATGTCTGATATCCTTTGGTTCGTTAGTGTTGCAGACATGTTTACAGTATCTAATTTTGCCTATGTAGGTAATAGTACGACAAGGCGACAAAACAGACTTTTCGCAATTTATTGAGATACCCAGTTTTTGACAGACGCGAAAAGTGTAATCTCTGGCCATCAGAAGGAGATGCTTGGTGGGAGCTGTGAGGAGCCAGTCGTCCAAATATGGAAACACCTGGAATCCTTGTCGTCTCAGGTGAGAAGCTACCACTGCCATGCATTTGGTAAACACCGGAGCAGTGGTGAGACCAAAGGGCAGGGCCCTGAATTGAAAATGACTGGTTCCCAGCCTGAAGCGGAGGAATCTTCTGGAGCGTCTGTTCATTTTTATGTGATAGTACGTGTCCTGAAGGTCTATAGAGCACATCCAGTTTCCTTTTCCCAATAGGGGAAGAATGGATTGCAGCGTGACCATCCGAAATCTTGTTTTCTTGACCGATCTGTTCAAGATACTGAGATCCAAAATTGGTCTCCAGTCCCCTGTTTTCTTTGGAACTAAAAAGAACCTTGAGTAGATTCCGGATCCTAGTTGGTCTGCTGGCACTGGCTGAATAGCTCTTTTGCAAGCAGTTTTGAAATTTCCAAAGCTGCTATATCCCTTTGAGCGGGTGGGACATCTGGAAGGAATTTTTTTGACTGATTTGGAAAACGAAGAAAGGGAATAGAATAACCTTCGGAAATGATGGACTGTACCCATTTGTCTTGTGTCAAGGATAGCCAGGCTTCTGGGTACAGTGACAATCTTCCCCCAACTGCCTCCGAAGATGGGCAGTCGGGCAACACCTCAGGGATGCTGAAAGGGCTTATCGGAGAACGTTTCTCGATTGCCCTGGTTCTGCGGACCCCTCTGCCTCTAGGGCGGCGTCTACCATTGTTGTTCCCCTCTGCCTCTGGCGGGAACCGACTCTGTCGTCAGGCGAAGTCCCTTGGGATTGTTTACGGAACCACATCTTTCCCCTTCTGGCCTTTGGGGTAAGGCCTAGAAGGAGTAGAAAACGGACTCCGGCGGCAGAAAGGGTCTTGCCATCAGTCTCGCACCTAGTCAGGGTTTCTTTCACTTGTGGACCAAAAGAGATGATCCATCAAAAGGGAGTTCGTGAAAGACGTCTTGAAAGGTTCCATAAAATTGCATAGCCGCATCCAGGCGTGCCTACGTAAGGCTACCCTGTTCCTGCGGCTCTGCTCGCTCCATCGGCCGCATAAGAGAGAAGGCGCATGGAGGAGTTGGAAATAGAATTAGGATAGCCAGCTGCGTGTTCATTTTCTCTTGGAAACCCGCAGCTGTAGGGTCCTTCAGCATTTCACTCGCTTCTTTGATCAAGTCCCTTTGAAGACGAAAGTGAAATGGCACAGGTAATTCAGCGAACGCATAGTAAATGTCGCTGAGGAGAACATCCGCTTCCGCACCTATCCATGGACCTAGATTCCTTGTTAGGTGGATGGACAGGCACTGAAGGATCAGCCAGTTCCTTCTTTGTGGCGGCAGCTACCACCATAGCATCCACAGAGACTCCTTTTGATAAAAATTCCTTGTCTGATGGAGCTGTGATGAATTTGGAGGGTCTCCTGGGAGTGGGGTCCACTGAATCAGGAGCCGTCCATGCCTTTTAGCAACCACCTGCATGAGGGGGTCAAGGGGGACACCCAGGAGGTGGAAGGACAAGAGCCAAACGCCTCAAGATACACAGATTCGTCCTCCGAAGGGTTGAGGGCTGGCCAATTTCCCCTCTGTTTAAGGATCTCCAGAATGTCTGCAAATGAGACATCTTCAGAAGGGGAACGGGGGGAACCCTCAGAATCATCCAGATCTGTGTCGGACGTGATAGACTCAGGTGAGTCAATGTGCTTCCTCTTGCACTTCCTCTTCCGAGGGCTCTTCTGCCAAATCAGGAGAGGCCTCGAAGAGGATGAAATCCCAAAGGGAGCTCCTGAGGAGTTGGCTCTCTGCGGTCCGGGATAAGGGAGTGAGTCGATTTACCCTGAGGCAGCATAGAGGGAGGGGCTGACGGAGCCGACTGTGGAGTAGAGCCAGGCTCTAACACACTCCGCATGACCTCGAAAGCACCCCTGTCAGGCAGAGCCAGAGGTCCCCGAGGAGCTAAGGACCCCCCTCGGCACCGACAGTGATGGCTCCGAGGCCGATGTCGGAGCCGAACTCACCAGCGCCGAAGCACCGAGAGGGAGAGGGGGGTCGGACAAGGGTCCGATGCCACTCACCCCCTCGGAGCCGACGAGGGAAGTCCGGCGCCGAGATTCCTCCATGGAAGAAAACGGAGCCGAAGACAATTGTCTCGGCTCCGAGGTGACCACAGTCTCGGTTCCGACACGACCCGGCTCCGAACTCAAGAGAGTCGAAGGAGGAAAGAGTTGATGGACCGGGGCAGGCACCGACTGATGAGTCGGGCTCTGAAGCATCTGGGCTAGTGCCTCAGACTTGAGTAGTCGACTCACCACCCTCTGAAGGTCATGATCGGACAGCCTCGATGACCTAGAGGAATGAGACCTTTGGCTCCGTTCAGACAGCAGGGGAGATCCTGGAGCCGAATGAACGGAGCCAAGAGAAGGTGACCTAGACCTCTTTCTGGTTGTCGGCTCAAGATCTTGTCGGAGCCGACACGGTACCTCGATAACCTCGGCTCCGCCGAGCCGAGGAAGCCACAGAAACTGTGGAGTGAGTCTTATCGGCTCCAGCCGAGCCGATAAAGGCAAAGGTTGAACAACCTGAGGTCTCGGCTCAGAAGCCGGAGCCGAAGACCTCGATGCCTTGGAGGGCTTCCCTGTTGAGACAGACAGGGAATCCTCAGGCTTCAACAAGCCTCTCAGAATAAGCTTGTTTTTCTTTCCTGCAGGACCCTGGGGCTGAAGCCATGGCAAACAGCACAGGAGTCCTGCAGGTGCAAAGGCCCCAGACAATAGACACAAGAAGTGTGAGCGTCTGTCAGAGACATTTTCTGACAGCACGCATCACACTTCTTGAATCGAGACCTTTGCTTCTTTAGACATAGCCTAACTGGTGAACACAAACACACACTCAAACACACCAGTTATACCCTGTCAAAATAACTACTTTAGTAAAAATACTAAAAATAAAGTACAATAAAGTACAATAAACAGTAGTTTAAACTACACACACACTCCTAGGGAAGGAAGGCCCAAGGCCCAAGGGAAGAACTAAAAGTTCTTTTAAACAAAAACGGGAAAAAATTAGGTCGCGGCTAAAGTTCAATGAACTACACTAATTAGATAATAATTAAACTAAAAAAGGGGTAAAAAGAGTAACTTTTAATAGAAAAGCTTAAACTCACCAGGAACCGGTAGAACAACCAACCTCGAAGCTGTAGCGGCAAACGAGATCTGAGGTAACTCTCGCCTAGCATTGTGGGATATAAGGGGAGCCTCGAGCCGGTGGAACCAACTCTCGAGCTTTAGAGTGGCCGAGTCGGAGCCGAGGTCGGCTCCGAACCCATCCAGCAAGAATGAAGGCGAGATAGACAACTTAACATCATACGCTTCCCATACCAGTCCATGGTCCTAGACTCCTTGTTAGGGGGATGGACGGTAGATGAAGTCTCAGCTAGTTCCTTCTTGGTGGCTGCTGCTACCACCTTGGCATCTACTGGAATGCCCTTTGTGAGAAATTCCTTGTCAGTGGGACTCCTGGGGACTGGTTCCACAGTGTCAGGTGTTTCCCACATGCTTCGACAAACAATATCCAGGAGTTCATCGAACGGGGAGAAACCCAAGAGGCAAAGGGTTGAGACCCAAAGGCCTTCAGGAACACCGACTCCTCCTCAGAGGGAGATTTGGAGGGTCAGTTGCCTCTTTGCTTCAAGATCTCCAGGATATCTGAGAAAGAGATATCTTCAGAGGATGACTTGGGGGACCCCTCTGACTCCTCGAGGTCGGTGTCCGAAGTGATAGACTCATCCTGGGAGTCGAAGTGCTTCCTCTTGCACACACTTTTTCTAGGGGGCTCCTCAGGCAAACACTCTAGGGAGACCTCATAAAGTTGGAGACCACTCATAGAGGTATCCTGAGGCCTTGGGTCTCCGCTATCCAAGGACAGAGGGTGATAAGAAACTGATGCCAGTGCAGGAGGGGGTAGAGTGTCAGTGCCATCAGACGCAGCTAAGGACCTGGCCAGCACGTTCCACATGACCTCGAAAGTTGATCCTCCTGACTCCGAAGAACGAGCAATCATGGAAGCCCTCAGAGCCGAAGGGATAAGGTCCGAAGCAGAGGCAGGGCCCAAGCTCACCCGTGCCGAAGCACCGAGCAGGAGGCTCGGAGCCGAAGAAGATCAACCCGAGACCTCTCCCTCGGGTCCAACCAAGGAACTATGAGCCCTGGACCCCGCGGACAGAGCCAACGGGGTCGGAGCAGAGATTGGAACCGAGATGCCAGGATGGGCTACTGCAGCTGACGTAAAGGCATTAGACGGAACCAACAACTCTGGCTCCGAAGGCCGAGAAAGGCTCGGAGGAGGAACAAACGATAATGGATGGGTGACAGGCTCCTGGGCCGATTGGGCTGGAGCTGAAAACAATTTGGCCAATACCGGTGATTGGAGCAGTCTCTGTACCACTCTATCCACATCATCGTCTGAGAGAGTCCTGGAGGACCTAGAGGATAAGGTTGGAGATCTGGACCTCCCTACAGAAGGAGACTTACGAGAAGGAGAAACCAGTCTAGAAAGTGGAGTCTGGTTCCGAACAAGTATCTCCGTCACCGGCTCCAAGAGACTGGGAGCCGATGCTGACTTGGTCAATTCACCTACTTCCTTTGGCCCCGAAGCCAATGGAACCGAGGAAGCTAAAGTAGACTTGGCAACTTTCTCTGGCGACTCCGATAAAACTGACGGAGCCGGAGAGCATTTTTTTGATTTAGAGGTCTTGTCTGCTTTAGAGGGAGAGGACTTAGAACTGGAAGCCCTCTCCAAGTCTTTTTCAAAGGAGGGTTTCAGTAATCCCTTCAGAATCAGTTTGTTCTTCCTCTCTTGAAGAACACGTGGGCTAAAGGTGTGACAGAACACACAGGATTCTTGGAAGTGGATAGCCCCCAAGCAATACACGCACACAGAGTGCCCATCAGTAATAGACATTTTATATCCACACTTATCACATTTTTTGAAGCCCGAAGGCTTGTGTTCGTTTGTAACCTTAGACATATTGGAATGACACTGTACACAATATCAGAAGACAAACCCGACACCAACAACAGAAAAACGCGGGAACTATGCCTCTAAATTAAACGGTCATAGAACAATAAACACCACAGGGAAGAAAGGACCTCTAACTTAAATGGCCCTGACAAACAAAACAAGGGAGGACTAGGTCCTCTAAGTTAAATGGCCCTAGCCCAAAGGGACAGAGCAACACCGGAACAAGCACACACTGGGAAACTGGGACACACACAACTAGAAGGGAGGACTAGGTCCTCTAACTGAAATGGGCCTAGCCTGTAAGAAGGGAAGGAACACAAACGGGATACCAAGACAAAAAGACAAACAGGCTACACAAACAGTTTTTTTACCAAAGAAACAGAGACTAGCTATAAAAATAGTTTTTGGAGCAACAAACTACTAAAAAGTAGAAGAAAAGTTATACTTAGCCACGACCAAGAGCAAGACCACGTCTGAGCATAACCAGTGGCAAACGAGATCTGGGGAAAGGGAGCAGTGCAGCATGGGATACCTCTTAGCCACAAGCCAATTGAAGACTTCGAGCTAGAGTATGGCTGAGGTGGAGCTGAAGTTCGGCTCCGAACCCACGGGTAAGAATGTAGGCGAGATTGGATTACATAACATCACTCATTCATCACCTCAAAGGCAGAATGCTCCAGGGAGAAGGAAGCTGATGAAACCAAGAAGCCATGCTTCTGCCCCATCAGCTCCATCTGCCCCGAAGGCAGTCCACCTGAGGCAGAGGTTGGAGCTGAGCTGTCCAATGCCAAGAATCCAAGACGAAGAGATGGCTCTGACAACTTCAGAGTCGATTATAACCCCTCAGATCTGACAGAAACACTTCAGTTCCGAGAGTTGTCCGGCTCCAAAACAGAGCCAGTGCACTCAAGAGACAGCCTCAGAGCCGAAGATACTAAAATCTTTGGATCCAATCCAGATGGTCCCGGGCATCTCAGATACAAGGGCTCTGAAATGATAGGTTGGATCAGAGTAGGAGCCAAGATTGGCAGAGTAGTACAAACAAGGGCTTCCTGACTTGAAGGAGAAGGAACCAGGAGAAAGTACAGTTTTGTACCTACCATAAATGTAGATGTCCGATAGGAATGCATCTGCAGTCCTTACAAATGGGTTGTCCTGTTGTCAGGCAGCCCTTCGGTCGGCCGGATTCCAAAGTCTGGGTCTGGCTTCGGCTGGTGTCGCACTTCACCCGACGTCACAGCTGCAGTTCTTCGGGTATAAAGGCATCAGCCGACGCCATTTTCCTCAGTGTTTCTTGCCCCAGATGCCAGGTGCCCTCTTGGATGGCTAAATTTGGATAAATGCCAAAGTTTCCAAATAGTAGAGAGCAAACACATAAAATAAGCATGTATGTACATATATACAAACAAATACACCATAATAGATCCCCCCCAAGCTAGCTGAAAGATGGCAAATACCCTAGGAGTACCACAGAGGGGAAGGCGGGTGGGTAATCCTGACTGCAGATGCATTCCTATCGGACATCTACATTTATGGTAGGTACAAAACTGTACTATGTCCTTCAAGGATGCATCTGCAGTCCTTACAAATGGGTAGAATACCATAGCCAAACTAGGGGAGGAGGAATGAAGAGAAATTATGGTGCAGTTAGGATCCCTTGCAAAACAGCAGAGGCAAAACCTGCTCGGGATCTAGAATATAAAGGTAAATTATAATGCTTGGCAAATGTATGCACGGAGGTCCAAGTAGCAGCCTCTATAATGTCCTTGGTAGCCACTCCTCGTAAGAAAGCTGTAGTAGTGGCTGTAGCCCTTGTGGAGTGAGGCCTGATGTTCTCTGGAGTTTTCTTTCCGTGGAAGGAGTAACAAAATCTAATGCAATTTCCTATCCATTTGGAGATTGTCTGTTTTGAAATTGCTTTTCCTTCCCTTCCTGTTGCATATGCTACCAGAAGCTGGTCAGTTTTTCTATTGCACTTGGTCCTGTCCAGGTAGTAGCGTAATTGTCTATGCACATCCAAGGTATGCAACAGTCTTTCTCCCCTGTTCTGTGGGTTGGGGAAGAATGTAGGTAGGTGGATAGCCTGGTTTAAAGACACTCTGGATACCACCTTAGGCATAAATGTAGGATTTGTTCTCATGGACACACTGTCTTGATGGAAGATCAGGAAGGGTTGCACTGCCATTAATGCCTGTAGTTCAGAAACCCTTCTTGCTGAGGTGATTGCCAGCAGGAAAGCAGTCTTCCAGGATAAGTATTGCAATTTTGCTGTTGCTGCTGGTTCGAAAGGAGGAAGTGTCAATTTTTCTAGCACAAAGTTCAAGTCCCATGCTGGCAGTGGTGGTTTCCTAGGAGGTTTTATATTTTTAATTCCTCTCAGAAACTGCCTGAGCAGAGGATGTGAGAAGACAGGGGGATCCAAGCTGTATTCTGCCGAAATAGCTGATGCGTGTATCTTGATGGAGGAATAGGACAGGCCTGTATGGAAGAGCTCTGCCAAGTACTCCAGGATGTTGGCTATGTTTACCAATGACACATCTTTTCCCTTTGCATTACTCCAAATGAGATATCTTTTCCATTTTGCTGCATAATTCTTTCTTGTTGAAGGTCTGCGAGCCTCAAGGATAATGTCTTTAACCCTTTGAGATAAATTTGGGTTAGTTGCTCTTATGTAATGTTCCAGGCAGTCAGCTGCAGAGTTTTCAGGTTTGGATGCAGGATGTTGTAGCTGTTCTGTGTTAACAGCAATGGGATCAGGGTAGTGTCCACATTTGTTCCCGAGACATGCTCCTCAGTAATGGGTACCAATGTTGTCTTGGCCAGTCTGGAGCTATCAGAATGATCCTTGGACGTTCCTCTTTGATCTTCAATAGCACCTTGTGCATCAAAGGAAGTGGTGGGAAGGCATATGCTGTCAGGTTTTCCCAACTGAAAGATAGGGAGTCCACCTTCCAAGCAAGTGGGTGGTACGTCCTTGTGCAGAATTTCTTGAGCTGGTGATTGAGTGGGGATGCAAATAAGTCTATTTGTGGTAGTCCCCATTTTCTTGTGATGGCTTTGAAGATGTCCGGGTGTAGCATCCATTCATGAGCATCCGTGGTAGTTCTGCTTAATATGTCTGCTAGAATGTTTTCCTTTCCCGGTACAAAAATTGCTTGTAACTGAATGTTGTAGCTCAGAGCCACATTCCATAGGTCCAGTGCCATCCGGCATAGAGGGTATGAATGTGTGCCTCCCTGTTTGTTGATGTACCACATAACTGTGGTGTTGTCTGTCCTTATCATCAACTGCCCTTCTTGGAGGAATGGTCTGAATGTCTGGATTGCCAATTTTACTGCCAGCATTTCCTTTAGATTTATGTGCAGGTGCAGCTGATCCTGAGTCCATAGGCCTTGTATGCACTTGTCCAGCATGTGGGCCCCCCAACCGAGGTCTGAGGCGTCCGTTGTGATGGTTTGGCTTGGTTGAATGTTGTAGAAGGGCAAACCTGTGTTTGATTGACAGGCCTGAGCCCACCATAGGAACTCTTGCTTCAGGCATGGTATTAGTGGGATTTTGGTTTCTAGGCTGTGTTTGTGTTGAGACCATAAATTCTTCAGGTACCACTGTAGCTTTCTCATATGTAGTCTGGCATGAGGGACCAGAATTATGCAGGATGCCATGAAGCCCAGGGCTTGCAGTACTTTTCTTGCTGTTAGATGGTTCTGCTTTGTTAATGTCAAGAAGTAGAGAGGGAGTTGTTCTTGTTTTTCTACAGTTAGGAATGCCATCTGTTTTGATGTGTCCAGCTCTGCACCTAAAAAGGTCATTCTTTGGGATGGTATCAGCCTTGACTTTTTTATATTGACTGTATATCCCAGGGCTTGCAGCAAGTAAATGACTCTTTGTAAATCTTCTGTTAGTTTGTTTTTGTTGTCCGCTTGTATCAGGCAGTCATCCAGGTATGGATAAATTTGGATTCCCTGAAGCCTGCAATGAGCGATTACTGATGCCAGGCATTTCGTGAACACTCTGGGCGCAGTAGATAAGCCAAAGGGCAATGCTGAGAATTGATAATGCTCTGATCCTGCAAAAAATCTGAGGTATCTTCTGCAATTTGGTCGTATGGGGACGTGCAGGTATGCCTCCTTGAGATCTAGAGTTACCAGCCAAGACTCCTTGCCCAGCATGGGAAGAAGCTGCTGTAGGGTCAGCATTTTGAATTTTGGAACAAGGAGGAATGTGTTTAAAGCGGACAGGTCGAGAATAGGCCTCCATTTTTTCTCTTTTCTTGGTACCAGGAAGAGTCTGGAGTAAAATCCCTTTCCTTGTTCCATAGATGGTACCTTTTCCACAGCTCTCATGCTTACTAATTGAGCTATTTGTTTTAGAGCTTCTGTCTTTTGATTTGGTGGTAGGTTTGGTATTCCTCTTTTTCCTGGTAGAGTATGGAAATGAAACCTGTAACCTTGGTCTATAGTTTTCAAAATCCACTTGTCCCTTGTGATGCAGTGCCAGTTTTTTGAAAAAAGGGCTAGCTTTCCGCCTAAGGGTGCTGCTATCTGTTCCCTGGTAGGCGGTGCCAGAGCCAAGTCACTGTGATTGTCCTGTTGCAGAGGTAGTAGCTGCGTCTGTGCCTCGCTGGTTGTTGCCCTGCCACTGGCGTCCCCTGTAGGCACCCCTGGATTGATTTCTGCCTCTTGAACGCCTATTCCTGCCTCTCTGTGCTTTAGAGGAGTCTGGAAAGGACCAATTTTTGGAGGGCCAGTTCCTGCTAAACCTTGGAGGTTGGACCTGTAAGAAATCTTTCACTGTTTGTACAGATTTTGCCTTCTCTTCCATTTTCTTCAGTACCTGCTGAGCAGGAGAACCAAATAAATTGACCTTATCCATGGGAGCATCTAATAGTTTTGATTTGACATGATCCGGCAAGGCCTGTTCTTTCAACCATGCATGCCTTCTGATAACTGTACCAGTCATGGCTGATCTAAAGGAAGCCTCCAGTGCATCATAGCCGCATTTTAAAGAATGGTTACTAACCTGCTGAATATTATGTACCATTTCCAGAACATATTTCTTATCTAAAGATTCATCAGAGGACAGTTTCTTAGTTAGCTGATCAAGCATAAACTCCTGATATTGGATCATATGAAACTGACAGTTCAAGGCTCTAACTGACAGAGTAGCAGAGGTGTATACTTTTTTTACCCCATCTCTCTAAGGACCTGGATTCCCTTTCAGAGGGGAGGGGATTTTTAACAGAGGTAGATGCTACTGCCTTAGGCCCCTGGGAGATAGTCTCGGGATATGCAAAAGGAGCCTTGTATAAATGGTGATGTGTGTCCGGGACCCTGTAGAACCTATCGGGCTTAGCAGGGGCTGGAGGTAAAGAATCAGGAGCAGTACAAGCATCATTAAATGCATCATCTACAACAGAAAGAACTGGAGGTATAGCTAAAGGCCTATGTTGTGGTAAATGCAAAAAGGTCCTAAGCCTTTTCCTGGAGTCTGAGAAATCTTGGCCCTGCCACTGAAATTGTTCCCTCATGGCATGTAAGGTTTCCCCAAAGGAAAATTCCTTAGGTGGAGAGGCAGAAGGAATCGACTCTTCAGCATCAGAGTCTTCGTAAGGAGAATAAGGAGCCTCTGGAGGGTCTGTATTGTCTGAATCATCAGAGGAATCATCCGTGGACACTGGCTCAGGGGGCACTGCTCTAGGTCTCTTCTCTGGAGGTGGATGAGAGGCCCTGTCTGGATGTGGTTGGGATCCCCTTAGTAAAGAAATGAGATCCTCTGCCAGAGAAAGCATTTGGGAACTGGAGCTGGGCCTGCGAGAGGGGGGTTTAACAGGCACAGACTTAGTAGTTTTGGCTGCTTTAGCCCTGGCAAAGGCCTTAATGGACATGGCTGCAGGAGGCCTAGCAGCTCCACGTGCAGGGGTTGATACATCCAAGGGAATAGTGTCCGATAAGTCCTGAGAAACCACAACAGCAGTTTGGATTTCAGAAGCCGATTCTACTAGGCTAGAAGAGGCCTTGGTAGTAGGCATGGATTCGGCTGAAGCAAGGACCGCTTGCTCGGTTTCGGCCGAAACCGAGACACTCGCGGTTTGCTTAACCGTGGTTTCGGCCGAAACCGCGGACCGCGAGTGTCGGTCCTTTTCTTTGCGTTTTTTGGCAATTTGTGTAGTCGGAGGATCCGACGGCATAATATACGCAAAATCAGAGCCGAAAAACTGCTCAGCAAACTCCGACCGACGTCTAAGCGTCCGTCGGTTAAAAGAAGCACAGGCTAGACAAGCTGCTACGTCGTGGTCTGGGCCTAAACAAGGTAAGCAGTAAGAGTGGAAATTTTTATGAGGTATTTGTTTCCCACAAGTTAAACAGTTATTCACTTTTTCTGACATTGGCTGAGGCAAGAAAGAGTCCCCAACGGGGTACTTAGCTTTTTAGAAGTCTTCAAAGTAGTATTCGGTAGTAGCAATCTCTGGATCTGACCGACCGGCACTTGCGAACAGCTTCTGCTTCGGGTGCCACGCGGCAAGAAAGACTGAGGAAAATGGCGTTGGCTGATGCCTTTATACCCGAAGAACTGCAGCTGTGACGTCGGGTGAAGTGCGACACCAGCCGAAGCCAGACCCAGACTTTGGAATCCGGCCGACCGAAGGGCTGCCTGACGACAGGACAACCCATTTGTAAGGACTGCAGATGCATCCTTGAAGGACATCTCCCATCTGTATCTGATCCTAGAGAAATTTCCTCATCACTCTGTCCACATCAGTCTCTGTAAGACTTCTGGAAGAATGAGAAGAAGTTATCGATGGGGACAAGAGTGCTGACAGGAATCAAGATACAGGGAGGGTAATCTAGAGGGTACTGGGGTCACCAGAGGGGGAACACCTGGTCCTGGGCAAAGACTTTGGATCCAAAAAGCTAGGATCTGAGAAAGCCATTATTGACTCGGATGCCGGCTGAGCTGCAGCCGCCTTCGGATCTGTTTTTTTTTTCATGGTGGCTCCATGGTAGGAGTTGAGGATCTGTAAGGCCTTGAAGGCTTAGTCAAAGGTTTCTTAGGCTTAGGTTTGGGGGGGTTTGAGCCCCAGAAATAGCATCTGAAAAAGAAGAAGGTAACAGCCCCTTCAGAATTAATTTTTTTTTTCTGTCCATGATAGCTCACAGGTTGAACGCCTTGCAGATGGAACAATCTACTTGTAAATTGTCTGGGCCCAAACAGTAAATGCAAAAAGAGTGCACATCAGAGACAGGGAACTTGTGCCCACATTTCTGGCATATTTTAAAGCGAGATGGACCCTTTTCCAACATTCTTAATAGAAGAAATAGAAGAAAATACGCTTTTTTTAACTAATAAAAGGGTGAAAAGACCAAGAGAGAAAAAATACCAGCAATGGTGATTTGGATTATACTAACAATGTGTAAAAAGGAAGGGGAAAAAGGGCTTACCAACTATGGTAAGAAGAATGCACTAGAAGTGTAAAAAGGGATGTATCAGTGATAAGAAATAAAGAATTAACTTATTCTCAATGTACTGAAACTCTCGAACGTTCAAAGAAATCATGTCCAAACGTGAAAGTGGCAAAGATCTGGGGTTTGTTAGGGGTTGGTGCATTATGGGTAAGGGAGGAGCATGACAGCTTTATAGTGGCTACGAGCTAAAATAAAGGCAGAGTCAGGTCCAAACCCAACTGTTGAGGAATGAATAAAAATTGACATAATCAGATTTTCCATTTTCTACTAACTGCTTTTTGGCAGCCATTAGCACTAAATTTAGTAAGGCCTGGCCATGTCTAGGCAATTCAGATCTTATTTCTAAGCTACTTAACTTACCGTTTTGTTCATCCAAAGTACTCTATAAGGAATTTTGTGAATCTGCCAACTCATTACATTAAAAAAAACATGTTCCTCATTTCCTCTCTCTTTCCCATTTACCTCTACCATTTGCTGCCTATCCATGGAAAGCTTCTTTAAAGTCTTCTTGAAGTATAAAAATATCTATGCAGATGCTAAATCTTCTTGATTTTGTTGCAAACTTGGGAACCACAGAGATGTCATCCCATTGTTCCTTTATAAATTTCTTTTCCATTCTCTTTTCCCAAGCTTTTCTAACCTTCTCTAATTATTCTTATAATTATGCAATACTTTATATGATCTACTAATTACCTTTTTTTAACATCAGCTTTCTGTTCTAGCCTGAAGTAAAAAACTCTATCAGACACAGAGTTTCACTCAACTCTCTCCTATCCTTTTCTCTTTGCCTATGCTCTATCAGTCCCTGGTGGGGAGGTCAGTGTCTAACCTGCAATCCAAACTTCTGTTGGGACTCATCCTGCTCTCCTACCTTTTACTGTTCGTTGTTTGCTCTCAATATCTTGGTTACCCTTTCTAATTTTCTTCAGTAAATTCCACCCTCCTCTTGCCAATTTCCTAAACCACCACTTGCAGTCATCCCTAGTGGTAAAATCTCTTTTCTCCATTCCCATGTTGGCCTTGTTCTTAGAAAACATTCTCCTACTTTATAACTATAACATTTTGTGTGGTTGTTATTATTCTCCTTAAATACCTGCATTCAAAATCCACCTCTCTCCTTATTTCTCAAACTCCCTCACTATGTCAGCATCATCTCATTCTCCTGTGTTTTACAACACTCTGCTCGAGTTATGTACATGAGCCTTAACTTTGTAGCTCTAAAGTATCCATTCAAATCTGGTAACTCTAAAAAATGTTGTTCTAAGGTGAGGATTAGCTAGTCCCACTTACTTCTGTCTTTCTTCCCCTACCAGATATGATTCTTCAGTTTTTTTTATTAGTTATTTCCACAACTTCTCCTCTGGATGATAAAAATATACATTACCTGTATATAAAATTAAAGAGGCTAAAAATATTACTATCCACATCCATAATCAAGAACTTCAAGTTTCCCAACTTTTGTATTATCTTTTGTTTAGTCTCTTCTCACATATCCTTAGGCACCATACTATAATTCTTTTTAATCCACAGACCAAAATACTTCATCTTATCATGTCCCCATAAACATTTTGCTGAACCAGTTCATGTGTGGGTACATAGTTTACTGCTACATCTTTGTTTTATCTTCTTTAATTTTAAATTCCAAAATAAGCTGGAACTGTCTCAAAATGCTCCATGACATAAAACAAATTTCTCTGCATTTATCAAGTATACAATAATACCATTATAAAATAAAGCTAATGTTTATTGATTACAATACCATTTATACTCTTGAATTTACAAGTCCCTTATTTTTTCTTTGCTAGTGGCTCTAAATATAAAGCAAATGGGAAAAGTAAGCAACCCTGTTTGGTTCCCCTGTTCAAATAAAGCTTGTTGGAGAGGAATCCTCCTACCTTAATTCTTGCCACAGCCCTTCATATATGCTCTTAATTAACCATATTATTCTATCAGGGAATGCAAACACTACCATTACTCTACTCATAAAATCCAGCTGAGTCTAATGAATGCATCCTCTGCATCAAAGCACACCAAAAATAATGAGGTTTTCTTGCATCCTTCAACCATCTGGATAATTAGTGTTCTATTAATGTTGACAAATGTTTGCCTTCCCCTCCACAAAACTACACTCATCTGCATCTATCAATTTTCCCAACACCTTTGCCATTCTCTTAGCTAGTACAGATATGAACATGTTATAATTATAATGGTTTAAAACTGAAATGGGTCTATGGATAGATCCACGCGTGTGGATCTGAAGGGTCTTTACCCTCTTTGAATAACAGAGCCACCAAAACTTTCTTACAAGATGCTGTCACTCTTCCCCCCTTTTAAAATACTAACAAAACCATGCAGATCCTTTATCAGTTTTGTCCCTTCCAGCTTCAAAACATCCATATGAATGCTTCCCATTCCTGGGGACTTGTCTGTTGATTTGATTATACATCACTAGTTTTACCTCATCTCATCTCTTCCTATCTTAGTTAATTGTTGAGCATCATCTTCCTTTAACTCGGCATAATTAAGTCTTCTATAAATATTTGCATTTGTGTCTTTTCTTCATTTCCACATTCCTCTGCTTTATATAAATTTTAATAAAATGGCCAAGGTGCCTGTAATATCTCTGTAGATCTCTGGTTATTTTTCCTGCAATTGGCTCCCTAAGTTTGGTTACAACCTTTCCTACTTTCTGCTGTTGAGCTATACATTTTTGTACTCTGATGAGTTGTTAGCAAAATTAGTTGCTTAACAACAACTTTTCTAATCTCATGCATATTATCTAAATATCCTCTCTTTTCCCTTTAGCATTCTGCAGGTTGCTCCTTTCTTGTTCTTTGACATTCTGGTTAATTTGCAATACTTCAACTTTTGTCAACCCCTCTAAATAAGTCCTGTAACTTTTACCCCATATTTCATTCTCTCTCTCTTATTTCTTTCACATCTTAAACTCCATTTTCATTTTCTGCCACTAACTAGCGGTATCCCTTTGGAAGATATTTCTAGTTTCCTATTAACTCTCACATAATTTTCACTACCCAATTCCTTAAATTCCTCTCTTTTGAGCAGATAAGTAAAAACATCCCCATGTCTAATTTTTACTACAATAATCTACATCTTTAACTTGTTTTTTATTGGTATGTGATCTGAAATAGTTATTAGATTTGTGTCAGTATATATACTTTTCATCCAATCTAGCCAGCACCTTGGGGAACAATATGTGAATTCTCTCTTTATTCCTACTACTGGATTCACATCTTCCAAACCAAATATTCTCATAAACATTTTTTCAGAAATCTACTCTCTTTTGTTAGATTTTCTCTTTAGATCCCCCCTAAAACATCCTCACTACTACAAATCAGACTCCAGTCCCCACCCATAAATAATATTCCCTGCTGAAAGCTCATTTGTTTTTCTCCCAAATATTCACAAAACCATAATAGCAGCTGTAAGTGGAATTTAAAGACATGCCAGAGCAATCCTCCTCCTCCCCTGCTAATAACCTGTTACTGCTACAAATATATCCTTATTGTCTTTTTTTCCTCTTTGCCACTATTGGATCCGCTGAAGCAAGCAATGTTATTACTTCACTTCTCCTTTGCGCCTGCTATTCTATAGAATGTCCACCATGAAATCCTTTCATTGTCAAATTCACATGCTCATTGCTATCCAAATATGTTTTCTGCAGCTTTTCTATTTGTACCCTGTACATTTTAAAATAATTCACCACTCTTTGCTTTCTGTCTGTACCAGTAAGGCCATTTACACTCCATAACAACATGGGCAGAGAAGCCATTATGGCAGAAAGCCATTACTCACGCATAGTATACATGATAATTCTTTTGAATGTATATTTCAAACTTTTACCTCAGTGTACATATTAACTTATAAGAAACACAAAACTATTTATGTTTTCAAAACAAAATGAAGTTTACCCCTCCAGAAAGGAGCAGCTACACCAAACTGATGGCTGTACCTACAGGTATTACCTATTCTAAAATTATGGGTACCCATGCTAAAGCTAACAATTGCTTTTTTGGAAGCCAATAACATTCAACTTAGCAGGATTTAATGTCTAGACAATTCAGATACTATATACCAGCTCAAAATAATAATTTCCTTAGTTACAACCATATGTCCCACCAACTCATTATATTCCCAATAAACATAGTCTAATTTACCTCTCTCTTCCCTTTTACTTCTCCAGCATTTGAAATCTACCTGAGGAAAAGTCCTCTGAAGTCTGCTTGGGGTACAAAAATAACTATGAAAACACTTCCATGTGTAAATCTTAAATCTGCTGGACTCTGTTGCATACTTGGGAGACTTGCAAATGTCTCCTCATTGTTTCTTTTCTAAACTTTCATTCTCTTCTCCCGGACTTTTCTAAACTGCTCCGATTATTTCTTATAGTTATCATGCAATATTACTTTTGTAACACCAGCTTCTGCTTCAAACTCCACTAAAACCCCTGCCGGGGCTGGCCTTTCACTTAACACTCCTTTCTCTTTCCTATACTATGCTATCAACCAGAGCTGGGGAAGGCAGTCTCTAAC
Organism: Protopterus annectens; assembly: GCF_019279795.1. Classification (NCBI taxonomy): domain Eukaryota; kingdom Metazoa; phylum Chordata; order Ceratodontiformes; family Protopteridae; genus Protopterus; species Protopterus annectens. The sequence continues at coordinate 528,189,480 of NC_056745.1, forward strand.
CTGCAGTCTAAATTTCTGCTTAACCTCATATCATGCTATTACCTTTCCATTCCAAGTCATTTGGTCTCCATATCTTGGTTCCTTTACTAACTTTCCCTAGCAAATTTCATCCCCCTCTCACCTATTTCCTATGCCCCTACTTGTAGGCACATCTATTGGTAATATATGCTGTTCTATTTCCACACTAGCTTAGTTCTTAGAATATTTTCCACTAATTTAGATTTTCATTAAGGACATATTTCATAGTCATCCTTTTCCACTTTAATTTACAACATTCTACTTAAATTATAACTGCATAGTTCAAGAATACTCCTTCAAATCAGGTAATCCTAAACCACCTTTTTCTATGGGGAGAATCAGCTTATTCCAAGTAACTATTAACTTCTTTCCCTCCCAAATAAATCATTTAAATTGTTTATTAATTATAATTCACTACTTACCTTGTGTGTGTGTATATATATATATATATATATATATATATATATATATATATATATATATATATATATACACACACACATATACATACATACACACGCACATGCACACACACACACACACGCACACACACACAGATATATAACTAGCAGGACTAAAAATATTTTCAGTGTTGATATGTTACCATCCATAATCAATAATTTCCAGTTTATCAATTGTTGTATCATATTTTGTTGAGCTTCTTCCTGCATGTCTTTAGCTGCCATAACCTAAATCCTTCATCTTATGTCACCATATGTATAGGTATTGCTGAACCAACCCATGCATGAGCACACAAGTTACTGTGATGGATTTTTTTTTAATTTAGTGTCAGAGGATGCCATGTATACCAGACACAGGTCAATTCTTAGCAGTCTGTAAGATACCAAGTAGTGAAAGGGCTTTGAGTTGGTTCATGTAGGACATATCAGTTTTTTAAAACTGTCTCAAAATGTCCTGCAATGCCAACATTTCTTTTTCTGGGTTAATCAAGTATAACATTATTTCTTTTTTTATTTAGTTTATATCCTGAAAAGTCTTAAAACTGTCTCAAAATGTTCCACAATGACAGCATTTCCTTTTCTAGGTTGATCAAGTACAAAATAATACCATCTGCAAATACAGCTTTTGTTGATTAGCACACCAGTTATGTCCTTGAATTTGTGCCCCCCTTATATTTTTGTCAGTAATTCTAAATTTAAATCAAATAACAGCCGTGGAAATATGGAAAGAGGACTTCCTTCCCTTTTCCCTCTGTTGAAACACAGCTTGTCAGAGAGGAATCCCCTCACATTAATTCTTCTCTCTGACCCTTCACATATTCTCCTTACTAACACTATCATTCTGTCAGGGAATGCAAATACTACTAACTGCCCTATTCATAAAAGCCCAGTGGACTCTAAGAACATGTTTTTCTGCTTCAAGAGCCACCAGTAATAATGGTTTTCATAGGTTCATACATAAGTTCTAGGCTAGCTTCCCTTGTGGGCCACTTTAAGTCTACCCAATTTCCTTTTTTGTGCTAGAAAAATCATATCTCACCTGGTTACAGACTGGCCTTACCTATCCTATGGCCAATAATTATATATTACCTCTAATGAGAATACGTGGGATCATACCACAAATAATTTGAGGGTCCCATGCATGGGATAAAACCTTTAGGAGTTGTCTCTTTCCATCAGTACAGGGGACGTCCTAGGGTAAATTTTCTGTTTCCCATACATGGGTCTAAATTGCATGTAAATATGGACAAGGATGAACTTTGTTTTATATAGATGGGAATCCATTCCACATCAGCGATATCCTCTTCGAGATATACCTGTCCCTCCAAACTGTTCTGTGCCGAAGAGGTTTGGATCCCTATAATGAGTATTTCTGATGCAGCTTGACATGCTGAAGTGCAGTAATTCCATCAGTAATGGGTCAGAGGATGCCATGTATACCAGACACAGGTCACTTCTTAGCAGTCTGTAATATACCACGTAGTGAAAGGGCTTTGAGTTGGTTCATGTACGACATGCTGTTTAAGCATTGTATTCTTTTAGTAAGGTATCTCTGTGTTATTTATTTATTTTTTTGGATCCTTTTTTCCATTGGATCATCATTGTTCTATTAATGTTGTCAAATGTTTGCTTCCCCTCCACATAACAACACTAGTCCATATCTATCAACTGCGGTAACATCTTTCCCATTAGCTAGTACAGACATTAACACGTTATTGAAACAGGTCTACAGGAAACCAAATTTGAACAGCCTTTACCTTCTTTGAGCAATACAGCCACCACAGCTTTCTTTTACGAGGCTGACATTTATCCCATTTTAAAATAATTATTAAATTAAACTTTCCAGATCTATTTATCACTTTCTTCCCTCTTAACTTCCAAATGTCTACAGGAATACCTTCTGCCCCTTGAAATTTCCCTTTAGATTGATTATACATAAACATTTTTATTTCATCTTTTGTAACTTTTTTTTATTATTATTATTTTACATTTGTTGACCCGGGATAGTCTTAACTGGATTTATGTCCATTTTCAGTAGAGTCCCGGGGAGATAAGCTCCAGGAGATTATTACTAGTTATACAGTTAAATACTACAAATTTTAAACAGTTCAGGAATCTTCACAGTTTATACAAAAACATGTTACAAGCATTAGATAAGATATTTTAGACTTTATGTACAAGACTTCATTAGTAACTAGAAAGTAATTGTTAAACAAATACATGCTTCAAATTTCAACAGTTCAGCAATGCTCACAGTTTAAACAATACTTGCTGACTGCCTTAAGTAGGATGCTTTAGAATTATATGCAGAAGAATTTAACTAGGTATTTTAAATCATCTCTATTAGGATAAGATATGTTTTTAACTTAGCTTTGAATTGGTGTTTCATATTTTTTCGTTCTTTGACCTTTGTATAATTGAGTTTCCCAAATACGTTTACATTTCTGCCTTTTCTTGGTTTGTGACTCCTCAAATTATCATAACATTTCTTAAATATCTCTTACTCCTGTATGGTATCTCTGTTTAATTTTCTTGTCATGGGCTCCCTAAGCTTGGATACAGCTCTTTCTATTTTCTATAGTCCCAGTCATTGTGGTAAAAAGGTTTTGTGCTCCAGAGTTATCAAAACAGAGTAGCTTAAAACCATCCTTTCTTAACTCATGCATACCATCCAAATAATCCCTTATTTGCCCTTTACCTTTAGCGTTATGCTGATACTCTTCTTGTTCTTAGAGATTTACCTTCTTATGCAATACTTTGACCTTAGTTAGCACCTCTATGTAATCCTTATTACTTAATTTCCCATTTCTGTTTCTCTCTTATTTCTACCATGTTTTAAATGCATTTTCATGTTATCCACTCACTAGTCATTCCTTTATTAAGTCATTTTTACCTTCCATAATAATTCCCAAATCATATCCTCAATGCATTCCTTAACTTGCTCACTTTTTAAAGGATAAGTAGGAAAGCACCTGTGTCTCATTTTAAAAGCATTACTCTTCTTTAACTTATTTTCATTTGTACATGATCTAATATAATTATTAGATGGGTCTCAAAAGACTTCAGTTAAATACACGTCTGCCACACTTCATGAAAGTGCAAGATAGGTTGAATGATAAATGAATCTGCATAGTATTAGAAAGTAAGGTGGGTGACTGGCAGTTCAAATTCAGATCAGGATGCACCACAATTAACCCAAAGTCTGCAGTGAGATAGATATTGGATGGGAAGATAGAGATATGAAGATTGTCCAAATAGGCATTCATAGACTTGGAGAAAGACTATGACAAGGGCCTAAGAAAGCTGCAATGGTTCAAAGTTCTGGAAACACTAGTAGAGTTACTACTGTCTATGTAGATGGATCTAAGACAAGCTGAAAACTGAGATAGAAGGAAAACAGAGGAACAGATTAATAGCTTTAAGTATCTGGAAGCGGTGGAAGAGGAAAGGAGAAGTCTGACTGAGGAGGTCAACTCTAGAATCAGAAGTGCTGAAGCCAACTAGCACAGAGTGTCAGAGTAAGTGTGTGACTGGAGAATGACAAAGAAGCTAAAAAGTAATGTATACAAATAGTGGTATGACCAGTGCTTCTATACAGCACAGAAACTTGGGCAGTGAAGACAAAGCAGTTAAGGAAGCTTGAAATGGATAGTAGGGTCCCCAAAGAGAAATGTAAAAATGAGAACATGACAGAAGAAGCTAAAGTAGCCCCATTTGCAGAGAAGTTCAAGAAGAACAGATTACTGGGGAGAAAATGATTATATTGAATTGGAACACAGGATTTGAATTGCCTAGGTTTAGTATGGCCTTAAGTTTCATTCCATTGGCTGCCAAAACAGCAATTACTAGAAAATGGAAATCATAATTTAAACCAACTGTATTTAAAGTATTGAACACTGTGAAAGAGATGTAGGAACTGGATATCCATTGTCCATCCTCAACCCCTTTTACCATCTCTTTGCACAAATGGGATTGGGGCTGTCACTTCAACAGTGATAATCATCTACAGCCAAGGCTTACCCCGCTGGGTGGCTAGCCCTACCACAGTAATTCATCTATACCACACATTTGCATACACACTCACACCTAGGAAACCAGAGTACCTGGAGGAAACCCATACAAACACAGGGAGGACATGCAGACTCCACATAGAAGGCACCTCAGCCAAGTATCAAACCAGGGAACCTCTTGCTGTGAGGTGACAATGCTAACCGCTGCACCACTGCACCGGCCTCAACAGAAACTGGACATAGGATCTTTAAAAAAGGAAGGAGCAAATTACATAGAAATAAGGAATTTGTGGTAATGATGCATCCTGTTCTGAGAGATTTACCTTCATATGTAACACTTTAACCTTTATTACCCTCTCTATGCAATTCCTATTACTTAACTTCCCTTTTCTGTTTCTCTCTGATTTACTACAGTTGGTTTGAGGGAAGGCAGGGATTGAGCAATTTATGTAATGCTGTACTGCATACCTCTCAATCTGGAAACATCAGAAATCTGGACAGAGGCCCATAAAATCTGTACGCTGATCAACATAAAATGTATATACATAATCATGTAACCCCACCCACTCCAATGGAATTATGGGATACAAACTTTCAAATGCAAAATGATGAACAGACAACCAAAATATGCCCCCCCCCCAGAACCTGTAGTAATTGTTAATCATTTTTTGAAATGTATAGCAATGATGTTCACTGGGAAGGGAGAAGATGATGAATCTTAGGATTTTGTTTTTGGTGACTTGCAGTATGTGGGTTTTGTGGTAAAAGTAGAGCATTTACTATCTGGTAGGCAATGTTCAAATATCAGCAAAGCAATATTATACTTTGTTAGGACCTCCAAAAAGTCATTCTCCATGGTGTACTGATCAGTGGCGTAGCTAGAGTTTGTGCTGCCAGGGGATGTCTTTGAGTTTGCTGCCCTTCCTCCACTCACAAAATCATGGTTGAATAGGGCAGCCCCATACACAACCTCCCCTGCAGCCATTCCAGTGTCCCATTATTTGGCTATTTTGCCTCATTTACCATAAACACTGTAATGTGTAGACTGCTTTACTTCTACAATGATTATTTAGATTTCATTTAAAAATTTTATTTTACATTTTACAGCACAAACACTAACAGACATCTGCTAAACAAAGCAAGATAGTCTCACAATGAAAACAGACTTAGCATTAAAACTTCCCCGCCCTTGAAGCTCACATTGATTGAAACAGCACTGAAGCCCACATTCAAAGAAAATGCATCTGGCCAGTGGCAGATAAAGATCACCTTTGGACCGTTTTCAAATCATAGGCCCCTTGCACACTAAACATACAAGTGTTCTTTGATACACCTTCCTGATTACATTAAATTACATTCCTTGTATAATACAGCACACTTGTTAGAGCAAATTTTAAATGTATTGTTTTGAACATTTTTCCAGTAAGCAATGAAACAAAATGCATGAATCATTAATGAGAAAACTGTCCAATTCAGAACATTTCCATCATAAAAGTCTACTCAAACTTCTACAATCCACCAGTATCAGTAAATATGCACAATTTCTGCAGAAGTAAAAGTCACCTCAATAATTTCACATTAAAGAGATCTGTAACTAATAAACAGGTTGCTGCTAGCAAACAACTTTACATTCTATTGTCTCATCTACAAATAAAGTGTATGTTGCCCTTGAGGAATATATTGCCTATGTTACATTAAAAAAATGCTAAGCTACTAACTTTGCAATAGGGAATGGATGGCAAACTGATAACAGGTTCATAGAGGTATTTCCACCAAAGAGGACATTCTCAGGACTGCAGCATCCACCTAAAAGTACAACACAGTGCCAGCAATCCATCTATGTACTGTGGGAGTAGAACACACAGCCTTCTGCATCAAAAGCAAGTATTCGACCTGTTGTGCTAACACCAACAGATTTGGCATAAGGAGCACTAAACTTCTCTCCCCATGAAGAACAATGCAGCACAAGAAATCTGGAAAAAGCCAAAATGTAATTGGGAGGGGGCAGAGGCCCAAAACCAGGGACACATTTTAAACATTGCTTGTATAATCTTAGAAAAGTTGCTAGAATAAAATGTTTAATGTTACCAATGCAGTTCCTAAAATTTAGGAAGACTGAAACGTATATGGCTCTCATTACTTAGTGAATTAATTTCTCACTGATCTGCCAGAAAACCACAAATTGTAAGAGGAACAGACCAAAAGTATGAGTCAAACATACTGCAAAACTTTGGATTTAACTCCCTGACCTTATATCACAAGTGGTGGTATGGCTAGAGAATTTAAACTCTTGTTTTCCTGTTCCTACGGTACAGGGTTTGAGTCTTTCTAGCCACCAGTTATACCTAACAGGGGCATTTCCCAGACAGACACACAGACACAGACACAGACACAGACACAGACACAGACACACACACACACACACACGCGCACACGCACACACACACACACACACACACACACACACACCTGCTTGCAGCTGTAACTAAATAAGTAAAGTGAAGGCACATAAATGTAACAATTTCTCCTGCCTTGCAGCAGCTCATAAGTAAAAGAAGCTGCCTCACACACAGTAAAAGTAATAATGTTAAACAGCTTCTCAGCCCATACATGCAGCCAAGACGCTACCGTTATGTTTAAATAACTAAAAATGTCCTCCTTTAACAACCAATATATACAATTATATACTAATATACAATGCAACTAACTGAAAAAATGTTTAATTTTTTTTCTATTAATGTGTGTGTGCCTAAGTCTTAAGTGATGATTTAATAAAGGTGTTTAAAATGCCTATAAGACTACTGTAATTTAGTCAAATGTACAAGAAAGAAGAAAATGATCTGAAGTAGTAGTTTTGGAACAGACAGAAAGAAGACGAGGAAACTCCAACCAAGACATGGATGAATTATATGAGAGAAGACCTGTGACAATCAGGCATGACTGTCGACTATGGTAGGACATTGGCACTGAATCAAGAGAAATGACCATTGACACAACACCCTGACCTCATGCAGAAAAATGGGGAAAGGGGTGGTGGTAGTGATGACGATGATTATGATGATGATCTGTTGATGATGACAACACTTCCTGTGAAATATGATCTTTACCCAGTCTAGCTCAAGGTAATATATCTTGGGGAACAATAAGTACATTCTCTCTGACTTTGTATTAAATTCACATCTTCTGTAGCGTATATTCTCATATACTTTTTAGAAATCTGCCATCTTTTGTTATATTTTCTCTTCTAAGTCTTCTTGATATATCTTCACTATAGTTTTAGGTGGAATATAAACACATGCCATTGTAATCATCCACCCTTGCCTATAACCCCTCACCACCACTAATCTACAATACAGTCTTTCTTTTTCTTCTTCTTTCACTATTGGAACCCCATTCACTATCAGCATTATTCCTCTCCTTTTCCTTTGTCAATGATAGTCTACAAATCCTCATCCTGAAATCCTTTCTTTGTCAAATTCGCATGCTCAGTGCCATCCAAATACAACACCTGTGGCACTGCTATTTGCATTCTGCACTTTTTGACATAATTCAATACTCTGCTTTTTTCTGTCCATACCTGCAAGTCCATTTACATTTTAGATTAGTGCAGACAAAGCAGCCATTCTGATGAACTGTTCCCATAGATTATACATGACAGTTCTTTTGAGTATATGTTTCCATCTTGCAACTTAAAAACACACAATACTGTTTGAGAGGCTGGCTGATCTTGTATGTAGTTGCTTCTCTTCATTTCTAATTTAACCCATGTCATATTTCCCAGACATTTTGCTTTAATAATACTCTCAATTCACACTTTATCTCCTCCATCCAAAATCTCCTACCCTCTCAACTTAACTCTGCCTCTCTACCTGACCCTACACCTCCCGCAATACTACTTCATTTTCGTTGAGCCTTTTCCCACTAGTTATATCAAATCTCTACTACTCAGATTAAAACCCTGCTCTCCCTCCACTGACAAATTATCTCCTACCTTCCTCAAACTCGCAGCATTCTACCTAAGAATGGGACCATTATAAATGGCAACCTGGAATGGAGGGAAAAGCTGGAAGAGCGACCTACTAACATCTATAGAAGAGGAATGACATTTAAAAAGTATTTTGAAACTATGAAACATGATACAGGGCAGAAAAAAAAAACACCTGGTATGCATAGATGTGGGGTCATGTAACTTTTGTGATCACTTACTTGTAAGTGACTACTTTCATGTAAAGAAAGAGAGATTTTCTGTAAAAGGGGAGATACAGTTGTACTAGCAAAGGTGTGGTATACTTGGCTCTTTGCCAATAATGCCTTAGTTTCTACATGGGCAAGATGGAGCAGATGCTCAGGGAATGAATCTGGGAACATTTATAAGACATTTGAAGAAAAATTAATACTAATGTTCTTGCAAAACACATTACTTATTTCCTGGGGCATGTATTTAAATTTGTAGTGCCGATAAATCCTGAGGGGGGGGGGGTGCACATAGGGACTAGTTTTAGAACATAAAGAACTTCACTGGCAGCTGCAACTTAATGCAGCACATATACCAAGATTTAATGAGGTTTCCTCTATTAGTAATTTATTTAAGTTTAAATTTTTTAGAAGATAAAATAGGCTCCGATTTTAGCACATTTATCATCTAACTATTCTATGAGGTTTGCCTTTTATATTACATTTTATTACAGCTTAGTAATATATTAGTTTTATTTAATGGACAGTTTGTCCTTTTTAAGTATCTTAATTAATGATGGCATTAAAGACTTCTCCTTTAAGAAACAGAAGCAAAAGTAAACATGTGACATGTTCATTCCCCTTTTAAACCAGCTCATAAGTTACAATGTTGCATTTGATGAAGACGAAAGTGCTTGTGCAACTTTTAAGTGGATTTTGTACTACTTTTAAACTGGATTTAAACAAATTATACTAAAATTAAAAAAAAAAAAAAAAAAAAAAAAAAACGGTTTGTTTTTGGATGTTTTTGAAGCCTTCTGAGTTTCTTTGGCACTGTTTGTATTCTTGTCTTCAGTTTTACTTAATTATACATCATCACTGAAACAGCAAAATTGGCTAGAGTCCCTAATATGCACTAATGAGAGAGGGGATTGAGCTGATGTTGTCTATAATTTACTCCAGTGCTTTGAGACTGATTTTTAAAAGCTTTTTCCATGGAGGCTAGAAGAAACTGTGGCCTAGTGAAGAGGTTAGTCTATATTTCTTAAAGTGTAGTACGGTTCCTAAAGTGCAGACAGTTCATGACAGGTGGACAGTAATGCTTATTAAAGTCTATATGTTAGAGTGTTCATTATACAACGAACCCCATTAATATTTCAAACCGTGCATGCTGATTGGTCAGCGTGCATGTTGTAAATCAGAGTTATAGTAATGGAAACAGGTCCAGTCGCCTGGACTTTTTCCATTAGTATAACTCTTTTTTTACAGCAATGGAGAACGCAAGATCTCCGTTGCTTTTTACACACTGTCTCGCTATGTTAAACGAGTTTAACATAGCGAGACAGCTTTAAAAAAAGTAACGGAGATCTTTCTATCTCCGTTGCTTTTTTTAAAGGTGTATTGCTATGTTAAATGAGTTTTACATAGCAAGACATCTTTAAAAAAAGCAACAGAGATTCTCTGTTGCTTTTTCTAAAGCTGTCTTGCGATGTTAAACTCCTTTAACATAGTGAGACAGTTTGTAAAAAGCAACGGAGATCTTGCTTGCTCTGTTGCTTTTGCCACAGCTCTGATGTACTGCGTAAGCGTACGCATGTGCAGTACATCAGAACTGCCGCAGAATACCAGACAGCTGCGGAAGGGCAGCAAGGAGGCATGACACAATGCCATTATTTAAGAAAAGTAATTATTTTTTTCTTAAATAATGTCATTGTATGATAGCAATAACCCACTTCTGGGTGTGGGTAATGCTGGATTTACCCACGGTTGTCTTTGTTTGGCCACTCGGGCTTCGCCCTCGTGACCAAACCACACCAATCGTGTATAAATCCAGCATTATCCACACCCAGGCGTGGGTTATTGGTATAACAGAACATAGGCTGTATTCTTAGCTTTTAGCCAATTGCATTTGTTTATAAGACAGTGATGATCTTGTGTGTGTGAGAGATGTACAAACCTAAATATTTTGATGTCTATCTTCTGTAACCACTGTCGATTTTGGTGACAGGGTAGTACTAGTTGGGGGAGGCAAAATTCTAACACTGACAGCCATCCATTAATGGTAATGACTCTTCTAGCTTCTAATGTAAGAAGGTGGAAATTTTGTAAGCAAGCCCAAGTCAGTCAAGTATCTTCTGCACTATTATTCTCTAATATTCACATCCATCTGAACGGGCTTCATGTGAGGTGGAAAACTAAATTTCTGATCAAACAGGAGGTTAAAACATTTTTGTTGTGTGACATATTGCAATTATTGTTGGTCTGGGTCACAGACATGCAGTGGTTGTATGGAGGCTAGTCTTTTCTTTGTCCAAAATAACATGGCTGTTGATTTGTTTGGTATTTGCTATCAGGTTATTCATGCAGAACCAGTTCCATGGCAGCCTAAAGTCTTTCTGTAATGAGTCTATGATCAGTTGCAGTATATAGGTGTGCCTTTTTTTTTCCTTCTGGCGTACAGAGTTTGGGTGGTAACAAGTTTCTATTCAAAAATAAACATGTAAGAAAATAAAATTTAAAAGTGTACTACACAACAGTAATAAATGTCTTGAGGAAGCAGTAATATGAAATATTCTTAGCCACTGGAGAAAAAAAAAGACATTTTGGACATTATCACGTTATACTAAATGTCTATTAATGCATTCATTACTTACTTGTCAAATTTGTGAATCTGTTCCTCATTATAAGGTAGTCCTGTTGGGAATAAAGGGAAGCATTTTAAAAGACTGATCCAAGAAGCCATGCAAATAATGAAAAGCAGTTTAGTAAGTCCTATAATAAGAAGTTATGTACCTACCATAACGTTCCATGTTAGTTGTCTTCTTCTCGCCTTCTTTCTTGCTGGATGGGTTCGGAGCCGATCCTCGGCTCCGACTCGGCAATCTACTAAAGCTCGAGAGCTATGTATTGGCTCGAGGCCCTCCCTATATCCCACAATGCTAGGCGTCAGATCCCCAGATCTTGTTTGGCAGAGCTAACACCAAGGAAAGATTAAGGACACCTGTCCAACCACAAGGAAAACTATAGTACAAAGACAGAGGAGGACACAATGTACATCAGAGTTGTCCAGAGGAAGAAGGCCCCAAAAGGGGACTCTTCTCGGTCTGTCCAGGCTAGGGGGATGGAGGGTGGGACGCAAGAAAGAAGGCGAGAAGAAGACAACTATCATGGAACGTTATGGTAGGTACATAACTTCTTAATGTTAAGTTGTCTATCTCGCCTTTATTCTTGCTGGATGGGACAGTGTCCCTAGCACCTTAGTCCTGGGTGGCTCATCGGAACAGACTCTTGAGCACAGTGGAACCAAACTCAGCTCTATTCCTAGAGGCCACATCCAACTTATAATGCGAAATGAATGTATGAGGAGTGGCCCAAGTGGCTGCCGCACAAACAGATCCAATTGGTAGTCTTGCTTGAAAGGCTACAGACGTAGCTAATGCTCTGGTGGAATGACCTTTAGGTTTAGCAGGGAGCTGTTTATGTCTGAGTTGATAAATCAAGGTAATAATAGAGGACAAGCACCTGGATAAGGTTACTTTGGAAACTGGCCGTCCTTGTTTGCCCTCAGCATAGGATAAGAAAAGTTGGTCTGATTTTCTTATTTGCTTAGTCCTGTCCAAGTAGAAACGTAATTGCCTGTGAACATCCAAGCGGTGCAAATTTTGTTCGGCTTTGTTCGAATAGTTAGGAAAAAATACGGGCAGATCAATAGTCTGATTCAGATTTGTTTCAGAGGGTATCTTGGGTAGAAACGAAGGATTAGGCCTAAGTGAAACTCTGTCCTTATGAAACACAAGATAAGGAGGACGAATACAGAGCGCTTGAAGTTCCAAAACTCTCCTAGCTGATGTGATGGCTACCAAAAAGAGAGTCGTCCAGGAGAGCAATTTTAAGGAACAGGAAGTCACTGGTTCAAAGGGGGGGGGATCAAGGAAGCCAATATCAAGTTCAAGTCCTACGGGGGCGGGGGATCTTTGACCGGGGGCCTAAGCAACAAAGTTCCTTTGAGAAAGGCCTTGCAGAGTTTGTGGGACACGATGCTGGTTTCTCACAGGCTAGCATGGAAATTTGCAATAGCAGCTAATTGGACCCTAATGGTGGCAGAGGAGGAACCAGCTTGAAAGAGCTCTGCTAAAAAAATCTAAAACATGATGGACAGGGGCTGTAAAAGGGTCAATATTCCTAGCCTCTGCCCAGAAGGAGAAACATTTCCACTTACTAGCATAAGTCTTCTTGGTGGCAGATTTGTGCGAAGAAAGGATGATTTCACGCACCGGCTGAGAAATTAGCGGAAGCCTGGCTAAAGTTGGAAGTGGAGCAACCAAGCTGTAAGGTTGAGAGACTGAAGGGACTGGTGCAGCCCACCCAACTGATGGACCAAGAGGTCTGGCACTGGGTCCAGATTCCACAGCTGCTCCAGCAGGTGCTGATGCAGGAACGGGAACCAAATTTGTCGAGGCCAGTAAGGGGCAATGAGGATCATCCTGGATCCCAAAGCGGTTGCTTTCTGAATTAGCTTGCGAATTAAGGGAAAAAAGGTGGAAATGCGTACAGAAGACCCCGGGGCCAATCATGAACTAGAGCGTCTCTGGGGGGAGTGGCCGGGAAGGGGGAAGAGAGTGAAGAAGTCATCGCACTTGCTGTTGAGAGGGGTTGCAAAAAGGTCACAGCAAGGTTGACCCCATCTGCGGAAGATTTTGTCCGCTACTGATTGATTGAGAGACCACTCGTGAGGCATGAGAATAGCTCTGCTTAGCCTGTCTGCTATGACATTGGACATCCCGGGGATGTGCTTTGCTATCAGAAACCGTTGAGAGGAGATCGCCCACTGCCAGAGTCTGAGTGCTTCTCGACATAAGGGATAGGACTTGGTTCCGCCCTGCTTGTTGATGTACCACACTACAGACATATTTGTCTGTCTGAATTGCAATAGTCCTGGTGGGTAGAGAGTCCTGATGAGCTTGCAACGCCAAAAGCAACACTCTCATCTCCAAGACATTTATGTGCAGATGGTACTCTAGAGGTTGCCAGGTGCCTTGGACAGTCCTGCCCTGAAAATGCCCCCACCCGATCAGGGAGGCATCTGTGGTCACTGTGGCAACAGGAGGAGGAAGAACACACGGTCTGCCCTGGAGTACCAGAGGGGAGACCATCCACTAAGCCAGGTGGTCTTTGCATGACTGAGTGATCATTATCTTGTGAGACATTGGAAGCTATTGAAAGGACCATTGAGTAAAAAGTATCCACTGAAGAAGCCGCATGTGAAAACGAGCCAGGGGAACTAGTATGATTGCTGCTGCCATGAGGCCCAAGGTCTTTAGTACAACTCTGGCCGGAATCCTGTTGCACTGTAGTAAGACTTGGTCATGTCGGCGGATTTCTGAAACTCTGTCGATAGGAAGCCTTGCAGACAGATCTTTTGAATTTAAGATTGCGCCTATAAAGATAATAGACTGAGAAGGCGACAATGCAGACTTTTCGAAATTTATTGATATACCTAGCTCGGAGCAAGTTTGGATGGTATAATCCCTGGCTCACAGTAGCTGATGCCTGGTGGGAGCAGTGAGGAGCCAGTCATTGAGATATGGAAACACCTGGAATCCTCGCCATCTCAGGTGAGCCGTAACCACTGCCATGCATTTGGTGAACACCCTGGGGGCTGTCGTGAGACCAAAGGGCAGGACCCTGAATTGATGGTGACTGGCTCCCAGCCGGAAGCGGAGAAACCTTCTGGAACACCTGTTGATTTTGATATGGTAGTACGCATCCTGAAGATCTATGGAGCACATCCAATTGCCCTGACTCAAAAAGGGTAGAATGGACTGGAGCATGACCATCCGGAACTTTGTTTTTTGAACAGACTTGTTTAGCCTGCTGAGATCCAAAATGGGTCTCCATTCCCCTGTCTTTTTTTGGCACCAAAAAGAACTTGTAGTGGATTCCGAATCCTAGCTGGTCTGCTGGGACTGGCTGAATGGGCCGTTTGTCTAGCAGTTTTGAAATTTCTAGCACTGCCCGTTCCCTTAGACCGGGTGGAACATCTGGAAGGGACTTGGTTGTTTGTGTGGACAAAGGGAATCTTTTAACTCTTGGATATGATAGACCATACCCATTTGTCTTGTGTGAGGAGTTGCCAGGCTTCTGGGTACAGTGATAATCTTCCCCCGACTGCCACCGAAGGCGGACAGTCGGGCAGCCACTCAGGGGTGCTGAAAGGGTTTGTCAGAGAACGATTCTCTGCTACCCTGATTCTGCGGGCCCCCTCTGCCCTTCGGGCGGCATCTATTATTGTTCCCTCCCCTGCCCCTGGAGGAAAATTCACCACGTGTGTCAGGCACGACTCCATGGGGTTTCCGAAACCACATTTTTCCACTCTTCTGACCCTTGGGGTATGGTCTAGAGGGAGTGGAAAAACGGACTCCCACGCCAGAGAGAGTCTTGCCCTCCTGCTCACACCTGGTAAGGATATCTTTCACCTGTGGTCCAAACAGAGCCAAACCATCAAAGGGGGTGTTGGTGAAGGATGCCTTAAAGGGGTCAGCAAAGTTGCATAACCGCATCCAGGCATGTCTTCTCAAAGCCACGCCTGTACCTGCAGCCCTACTCGCCCCATTGGCTGCATAAGAAATGAGCTGCATGGATGAGTTGACGATAAAATTAAGGGTCGCCAGCTGGGAGTTAATCTTATCTTGAGCCCCCGCAGCTGATGGATCCTGAAGGGTATCACCCAGTTCCTTGAGAAGATCCCTCTGGAGACAGGTGAAATGGCACAGATAATTCAGCAACCGCATAGAGCAGGTCGCTGAGGAAAACACCTGCTTCCCATACCTGTCCATTCTCCTAGATTCTTTATTAGGTAGATGGACAGGCACCGAAGGGTCAGCCAACTCCTTCTTTGTGGCTGCTGCAACCACCATGGCATCAACAGGGACACCCTTTGTCAAAAATTGCTTGTTGGGTGGAGCTGTAATAAATTTAGTGGGCCTACGGGGAGCTGGTTCCACTGTGTCCGGGGCTGACCACGCCTTTCGAGCCACCACTTCCATTAGCGGGTCGAAAGGTGGAGACACCCAGGAGGTGGAAGGGCGAGAACCAAACGCGTACAGGTAGACCGACTCGTCTTCCGAAGGGTTAAGGGCAGTCCAGTTCCCCCTCTGCTTAAGGATTTCTAGGATGTCTGAAAAGGAGACATCCTCAGAGGGGGATCTTGGGGACCCTTCCGAATCCTCCAAGTCGGTATCAGACGTGACTGACTCGGGGGAGTCGACATGTTTCCTCTTACATTTTCTCTTCCGGGGTGCTCCTCCGAAGGATCGGGGGAGGCCTCGGAAGAGGAAGATACACCCAATGGGGCGACCTGGAGCATTTGCTCTCCACGTTTGGGGTCAGGAGGGTGGGACAGAGACCGATGCAGGCACCATGGGGGGAGGAGCTGAAGGGGCTGATCGAGGGGCCGACTCAGGAGTCAGCACACTCCTCATGACCTCGAAGGCGCCCCTGTCAGGCAGAACAGAAGGTCCCCGCACCGAGGAGATGAGAACTCCTGTCGGCACCGAGAGGGATGGCTCCGGGGCCGAGCTCACCTGCGCCGATGCTCCAAGAGGGAGAACGGGGTTGGACAAGGGTCCGATGCCATTCGCCCCCTCGGAGCCAACGAGGAAGT
This sequence comes from Protopterus annectens, assembly GCF_019279795.1. Classification (NCBI taxonomy): domain Eukaryota; kingdom Metazoa; phylum Chordata; order Ceratodontiformes; family Protopteridae; genus Protopterus; species Protopterus annectens. The sequence continues at coordinate 528,205,805 of NC_056745.1, forward strand.
CTCGGCGCCCAGATCCCTCCAAGGACGGAACCAAGGAAGAGATCGGAGCCGATGAAGGAGCCAAAAGGTGTGGTATCGGTTCCGAGGTTACCAAGATTCGAGCTCCAACCAGCTCTGGCTCCAAACACAAGGAGGGAGTCGGAGGAGGAACTGCTGTAGATACCGGGACAGCCACAGTCTGTTGAGATGGGCTGGTTAACATTTTGGCCAGGGCCTGCGACTTAAGGAGTCTGCTGACCACCCTCTCTAGGTCATGATCAGATAGCCTGGAAGACCAAGATGAGTGGGACCTATGGCTTTTCTCAGACTGCAGTAATGGTGACCTCGGAGCCGAGTGAACCGATTCTAGGGAAGGGGACCTAGAATGTTTTTGGCTCGAAGACGGTTCCGACAGTAAAGTCGGAGCCGACTGAGGTCTAGAGGTGTCGGTTCCAGCCGGAGCCGACGAGGAGGCAGGTGGTCCACCAGGCGACGGCTCCGAACTGGGAGCCGATGGCTTGGCGGGCTTAGAGGATTTACCCGATGAAGGCTTGGTCGGGGATCCTTCTGGCTTAAGTAAGCCTCTCAGGATGAGCTTGTTCCTACGCTCCTGCAGGACTCTCGGGCTGAAGGCATGACAGACCGAGCAGGAGTCCTGCAAGTGTAAGGGGCCCAAGCAATAAACGCAAGAAGTGTGACCCGTCTGTCAGAGACATCTTCTGACAGCACGAGTCACACTTCTTAAAACCTGAAACTTTGGTATCCTTAGACATGATGGATACCAAAGAAAAAAGTCACTAGTGCTTAAACACACAGAACAACACACACGCACTAGTTAAGCTAACAATATTAAACAACTACACAGTTAACTATATATAAATATATATACAAACTACCAGTCTACAAACTGTAATAAAGTAAAAGAGCTAACACTACCCTATTAACACAAGGAAAGGGAGGGGAGATTAGCCACTGAGAAAAAAAAGGGGGAGGTAGAAACTCTCTAACTAAAACGAGTTTCTAAGAGGGAATATAGGGAGTAAACAGGGAGTTAACTAACCGGAAAGATAAGGTTATCGAGAAAAAACTAAAGTTAACTTTTAATAGATATATATATATATGAAGAAAGATTAATACGACCTGGAGCCAAGTAAATCGCAACCTCGTAGCTGAAGTGGCAAACGAGATCTGGGATTTGACGCCTAGCATTGTGGGATAAAGGGAGGGCCTCGAGCCAGTAAATAGCTCTCGAGCTTTAGTAGATTGCAGAGTCGGAGCCGAGGATCAGCTCCGAACCCATCCAGCAAGAATGAAGGCGAGATAGACAACTTAACATCAGACATTAAGCATGATTAGAGAAAGGCCTGCCTACAATACCTTTAATACATTACATATGCACTATAATATATTAAAAGTTTAATTATGCTGCATCTTCCATACAAAATTTGCTCAAAGTGCTATGAAAATGTGTGTTATTTACACAGTTCAAAAACATCATACTATGAAATAAAAAATGTACATTCTTTCTGTAACAGCAATTCTTAACACATAGACATACAGGGTGGCCTAATGTTTAAGGTGTTTGCCTTACAAACACAAGGTGTGGGGGTTGAGTCTCACAAGGGATGATTGGCTAGGCTTAAAATGGCTTGCAAGGGTAGTTAGCTTAGTATTAATCTATGAACCTATGAACATAATTAGTCTTATGTGATACTGCAGTCTAGTCACAAAAGAGTTACTTTCTAAGAGAAAAAGCCTACAACATTGGGGTAAAGTGGGGTAGCTGTTATTGACTAAACTAACTAGCTAGTAGCAAATAATTGTCAGAGTAGCTACCCTTTCTCCTAAGAACCTGATTCTTCAATTCTTCCCTGTTGGTACAAAGAAAAGGAAAGAAAACTAGTGCATTTTAAATGTCAGCTTTACAAACTATTAATACACACAGCAGATTTAATACACAAACTACTTTGGAAGCGCTGTAGGGTTACCACCTGTCCCACTTTGCGAGGGACAGTCCCTCTTTGGGCAGTTGTGTCCTGCAAAAAAATTGTAAAAATGGCAAATGCCCTGAGATTTTAGGGCAAAATTATTTCCTATATTTTATGTAATAGTTGCATTAAACAGTTATTCTGTATCTGAAACACCTAAATGTTATAAGAAACAGAATAAACAACTAAAATACTACAAGAATAAGCTTTTATTTAGGCAAAAAAGTGAAGTTCTGTCCTTTGTACTGGCTGTGGGTATGTTTTGGCCTGCAAAATCTGACGTTTGTACCAAAAATGTCCCACTTTAGGCATGTGAAAAGGTGGCTGATGTGCTCTGTACCTGATAATCACACTAAAACCACTGGACGCTTCTTTGGGAGAGACCTACAGATAAAATTAAAAAATTATGTACTCACCATAACAATATATCTGTGTTGTCTGTTTCTGTTTGATTCAACTTGTGGGTTTGTGAGATCCGGCTTGATCTGATACTGGCCATTTTCCAAAGACTTCGACCTGCTGAGCTCCACCTCTTTCTACTCATAACCATGTCCTCCACCAAAACTGCCTCAGTTTGAGTTTGCCAGTCTCTATATAAATATCAGGACCTAGCCCCAGAAAGGAAAAACAGTGTGAATGAGGACCCCAGGAAAACAGGAGAAGCAATCTTTCCAGCTCAGTCATCTCATGATTAAAAAGGTAGCCACAATGGTGGGGGCAGGAGGGACTGAACCAGACAGAAACTGACAACACAGATCTATTGTTATGGTGAGAACACAACTTTTGTATTCGTTTTCTGTCTGCGTTCTATGTGTGGGGCAAATTCTCCAGCCATGTAACACCCTAAGGAAAGATATTGCACAATACAGTAGAACCAAACAAAGTTCTAGACCTTGACTGGATTTCCAGTTTGCAGTGGAATACAAATGTGTGATGACCCACTGAACTGGCAGATGCACAGAAGTCATCCAAAGCAGCTTTGAAAAAAAATAAAACTGTAAAAATAGCCACAGCTTTGGTAGAATGACCTTTGGGGTTGCGATGCAAAGGTTTGCCCTTTGAACTATACCCAAAGGAAATACAATCAGATAGAGATTTGGAGAGACTGACCTTAGATACAAGCACACATATTAATAACTGTCTAGCCAAAGACATACTACAGCTTGCTAACCCCAACAATTTAATACACAAACTGACATTTCATCAGTGAAGTAAAAATCAAGCATGATTTGTTCTGAAGGATACTCTGTCTCTATGAAAAACTAAATAAGGAGGGAATGAACAGACTGCCTGTAGTTCTGACAAATTTGGTAGAAGTAATGGCTAAGCATCTTCTAAGACAACAACTTCAAATCCACAGTAGCAAAAGGTTGTAAAGGAGGTGCTGCCAGCACCTAAAGCATGAAAGCCAAGTCCCAAGCAGGGACACAATCTTGGACAGGAGGGTGAAGCAAAAAGGTTCTCATGAGAAAAGCCTTTGAAATCTTAAGGGCACCCAAAGGCACATTATCCCTACCTATGTGAAAATTGGATCTCACCACCAGTTGTACTTTTAGTCCAGGTTGGCCTCCAAGGGAGCTAAAAAGGGATTCAACTCCTGAGAGTTAGCCCACAAGGCAAAGAGCTTCCACATACTAGTGTTAGAAAAATATGGATTAGTAATATGCATGCTTAGTGCATTTGAGGTTTAAAAGGGTTAATACATTTATTCTGTTCACACTGCATGAATCTGCACAGCTACTAGAGACATTCCAATCCTGTTATGTCAAGAAAATATGCGCAGCTATGATCTTCTTATGCTATGAAAATTAACAGGAAGCATTTGATTTCTGCTAATGTCATGAAAACAATAAGTGTTTCATTTCTACTAGTGTCATGAGACTTAAAGAGTTATTGATTTTCTGCTTATGCCATGAGAAAGTACACAGCTGCTGAAGCTATTGATAATGAAAACAAAGGCTGCTTGAAAGTATAAACTGTAGTCAGAATTACTTGTACCTATGCTAGAAATGTACCTTGAATCTAGGTAAAATGTAACACATGTATATTAGAACTGCACAATTGAAGAATAGAAAGTTTGTAGTGGGATAAAAATAAGCCCCAAGGCCAGGTTGTTTTTCTCAAATGTTTTTGTAAATCAACAATAATCCAGTCATGTCAGCAGGAAATCCAAGTAACATTTTTTGTAGAGTAATACAGAAAGCTGTGTCTAACTACGTCAACAATAGAAAAGTAACATTTAATAGAATTGTATAAAAACAGCATACTGCTCACTAGTAATTCGGACAAATCCTGTATCTGCATGCTTTTGTCTCTTTGCTGCAAGTAATAAAGGGTGCCATACTTGAACCTTACGTGAATTGGTCTTTGAAGTTTTTTCCTTTGACAGATTGGTCCTTCGGACCGGAACCCTCTCTTCACCTCGGATCAGACGGGCCAGGTGGTTGAAACCATACGGGGAAGAAACCAAATCGGTTCTTCTTATATGAAAAGCCCTCCGACTGAATTGTCATACAAAAGAGGCCAGCCACTTTCTGATCTGTGACTGAAGGACGGGTCTCCGAATAGGTGATCAATCACGTAGGCTCAGATAAGGTGAATCTACTTTTTTCTGCTTTCCGTTTTAGATCAGGGACTAGATTTGTATTGTTTTTGTCAAGACTGTATTTTACAAGTCAGGGACAGAAAAGATTACTGTCTTGTCATAGATCAGGAGAAACAGAATAAGTAGGCAGTCATTCTGAAGAGACTATAACAAAATCCGTGGTACCACGTTAAAAATCAGAGAAGTTACGTAATGATCAAAAGGGTAAAATAAAATGGGTAATAATTGCACAAAAAGACCCCAAAATCCGCCGTTAACTGAAGACGCAAAATGCATGCAGTCACAGCGAGCCGACAATATTAAATACCATTCAAAATGGGTTAATAAATATGAATTAGACGGAAAATTAGAAAAACCCTCGCTCATCAAACTTGTCAAACAGCTCAAAACCGATTCCAAAGGTCGGGTAAAAAAGCAACGCAAATTAGGAATTCCTCAGGCACACAGGAGGATTGAGGAAGTAAACCGTAGGGAACAAAAGAACAACAATTCAAAAACAATGTTTTTAGATAAGGAGGACAATAACTTAGTAATAGCATCGGCCCCTCCGCCTCCCTTACCAGAATATGAAGCAAGTGAACAGGTTAGTCCACCCCCATGATATCCTGTTGTCATTGAAAAAGGGACCAGGTCTCGAACAAGGGCAGGTAACTCAAATGAAGGCATTGAATTATATCAAATGGTTAAAAATTCATGATCTATGAGTGAAGAAGAAATATGCCCACTCATAGAAGTACCCAATCCTCAGGCAGGACAAGATAATCAGGACCCAACTATTTTAGTGTATAGACCTTAGACTCCGGAAGATATCCGGAAAGCCACTGAGGGAATTCCCCATCCAAAAGTTAATTTTAGAAAATTCTCAGAAGATTTACAAGGAATGAGGCTGAGTTATAACTTGAACGGAGAAGAGGTAGAAATAGTAGTTAGGCAAATTGTGGGGCCAGATTGGCACATGATTAGTGCCAACTGGACTCCCCGTGACGCTGCACAAAGATCCCTCTAACATAGAAGCGCAGAATTAGACAACAGGAGTAAAAGGTCTTACAGACCGCATCTCTGAAAAATGGAAGCCTAGGGCAGACTGGACTTGCATTAATCAATGCATCCAACAAGAAGGTGAAACCACTGACTGGTATTATGCCAGACTATTAGAATGTTTTAATAACCACTGTGGAATGCAGGTTCCTGAAGACCAAACACAAGATTCGCCATATGAACAGCAGTTAAAGAATGCATTTTTAAAAGGCAGCATTTCACCCATAAGCAGTTTTATTACAAAACACATGGTAGACCATCGTACAAGCAGGTTACAGTCATTACTTGAATATGCTAGGCATGCCGAAAGCAGTGGCGGCTGGTGACTTCAAATCACAGGGGGGCTGCAGGAGACGCTGAATGGGCGGGGGGAAGGGGGGGTGTGGTCAACCACAAGGGGAGGAACAAAACCAAAAAAAAAAAAACTTAATTAACTTATCGGCCTGGTGGGCCCAAGTGGATAACCATCAAATCATCAAGACAAAAATAAGTGTAATAAGAATATAATAATTCAATGCATTGGCTGCATGACAGCAGCTTACTTAATATCTTAATTAGAACAAAAAAAAAAAGGCATGAAAAAATACAAAATTAAATTAAAATACAATACATTACTGGAATGCCAGTCAAAATCAAATATAAAAAAGAAGCACTCAACTCAAACTACTTCTCTTCTCCTTGCACTGCAGTTCTAATTATAATATATTTATTAAAGTACCAAGCAGCATGCTGAAAGTAGAAATCAAATCTATGCCCCACTTGTAAAAATGTAAAATGTCCAGCCTGACAAAATTTCATAAAACAAGGAAAAGTTCAAAAAAAATAAAAGTAAAAAAAAAAAAAGAAAAAAAACAAGAAACAAAAGTATTACTGTAAGGATTACTGTACACACATATGGGTTATTGACACAGGGCATTCTGTTTTAGTTCTAGAGATGACTGGAAGTCTCCACTGGAAAAGTGTGCTTAACAAGTGTAATGAGCTTTTTAAAATCCTGTCCTTAAATTGGCTTAATACCCAAGTATTCAATTAAGTCTCTCTGCATGGCAACAACAGAAAGGGCAGGAAAGGCTTTTAATGTTTGGCAATTCTTATTTACACAAACTTATTATCTACGATGTCAGACGTACGTACCTTCAGGGTTAAAGCCCATTAGCATTTAGCAACAAAAACGAACACAACTTACAGTACAAAAATAAGACAAAAATACAAAAACATGACAAAAAAGAGATGAAGAAACAAAACCATTCTGCAAAATCAAGGACAGATGATGTATGCAGTGTGTCTATAGAGTCAATCCTCCCATCCCAGGTCCACCTTGCTTGCATGGGGCCTTGCTTGGCAACATCCATGCAGGGTGCATGCTCTCTGGCTGACTGTGATGGCCAAAATCTCTTGTCTTGGCTGACAAATTCCTGAGCAAGAAATCTGGACAAAGCCATACACAAGGACAATCTCAAAGAGAAGAGCATTAGGACAAAGGCAAATAAGAGAGACATACAAAAGAATAATTTTAAAAAAATAGAATAAACTTTAGAATAGACTAGACTCAGAAGTATGAATAGTCGAAATTTGAAAATATCCTGTAAACTTCTAATCTTTTTCACTAAAATTTGTCACTCATTTTCTTTAATAATTCTAATTTGTATGAACATGAAAAAAAAAAAAAATGAAAAAAAAACAAAATAAAAACAAAAAATCTACACCAATATAGAATCATACAGCCAAAGAAGGACACTTTAAAATTAAATTTAATATTAGTACTGCTACATGCAAGAAAAAAGATAATCTACATTTCTGCTTAATCAGAATTATTCCTTCTATTCTAATATTTATTGTATTTCCTCCAAATTTGTAAATTATTGTTGGATTTTTTGAGGATTATTAGGGGGATTTGGAGCCAAAAATTGAGACTTGGATTTTGAGCCAAAATTGAAAAGCTATGCCTAATTTTTAAAACAATTTATTTGCATGTTTGTTAATATGATGTAATCAATAACAATGCAAAATATAACACAAGGCCAAATATAACAGTACTAAAAAATAACAATTGCAAAAATAATAATTTGTATTAGTTGATATTACGCTTAACATTTAACTCTTATGAAACTGAATGAATTTTATGAAGAACCAAATTATTTAGAAACTTATTATTAAAATTTTAACTCTAAATTAAAAATTTTAAAAACAAAAAACCAAAATAAGAAAAAAATCGGCAAAAAAAAAAAAAAAAGGAATTTGGGGCGAAAATCTGGACAGGTGGGAGGTATAGTTCAGTGCTGCCCTGTCTGGTTGCCCCCTGAAATAATAATATGATTGGAGCCTCTGCAGCCATTCCAATTAACCATTACTTGGCTATTTCACTCCATTTACCATAAACACTAATGTGCATACTGCTTTACTTCAATGATTGGACTTCATTTGAAAGTTTTATTTTGTATTTTACAGCACAAACATTAAGTAATCTGTTAAACAAAGCAATGCAGTCTCACAATGAAAACTTAGCATTAAAACTTCTCTGCCCTTGAAACTCACATTCATTGAAACCCACATTCAAAGAAAATACATTTTGCCAGTGGCAGATAAAGATTAATTTTGGGCTGTTTTCTATCATAGGGCCTCTGCCTGCATATGAAACATACATGTGCTCTTTGATACACCTTCCTCATTGTACTAAAAATTATATTCCTTGTACAATACAGTACACTTGTTAGAGGGTGTTTTAAATTTGTTTTGAACATTTTTCCAGTAAGCAATGAAACAAAACATATGCACCCATAATGGCAAAACTGCCCAGTTGAGAACATTTATCATAAAAAGTCTACTCAGACTTCCACAGTCCACCATTATTAGTAAATATACACAATTCTACAGTCCACCATTATTAGTAAATATGCACAATTCCACAGTCCACCATTATTAGTAAATATGCACAATTCTACAGTCCACCATTATCAGTAAATATGCACAATTCTACAGTGCACCTTTATCAGTAAATATGCACAATTCTACAGTCCATATTCAGTGAATTCAGTTCTTGCCATAGCTGTCAACCTTAGCACAAAACCTGGACGAAAGCCAATAATAATATATAGGGTCCCAAAAATAGGGACAAATTTAAAGTATTCATCTTATAAACTTAGAATGTCGCTAGAAGACAAGGTTGTGCTACTATGTATTCTGAAGAACATGAAGTTTGAAATTCAAATGCGGTCAATTCTACTGTCGGACAGAACAAAAACAATTTTCAGCAGAGACGCGGGGATTATACGTACTGCAGCTCTTGTAAAATGGCAGGGCATCAGAGCAAATCCACACAAACACAGGCAGGAGATGCAGACTCCAAGAAGCCACCCCAACCAAGAATCAAACCAGAAAACCTATAGCTGTGAGGCAACAATACTACCACACCATCAATTATGCAAGGAATTAAACATTCAGAAACCTGAAGTCTGAAATTCAAATGCCTGTCAATTTTGACAGAACAAAACCAATTTTCAGCAGGGATTAAAACTGCAGACACGTCTTTGTAAAATGGCAGGGCACCAGAGCAAATCCACACAAACACATGGAGGAGATGCAGACTCCACACAGAAGCCACCCCAACCAAGAATCAAACCAGAAAACCTATAGCTGTGAGGCAACAATACTACCACTGCACCATCAAATCTGCAAGGAATCAAACATTCAGAAACCTGAAGTCTGAAATTCAAATGCCTGTCAATTTTACTGCGGACAGAACAAAACAATTTTCAGCAGAGATGCAGGGATTAATACTGCAGACACGTCTTTGCAAAATGGCAGGGCACCAGAGCAAATCCACACAAATACAGGAGGAGATGCAGACAGAAGCCACCCCAACCAAGAATCAAACCAGAAAACCTATAGTTGTGAGGTAACAATACTATCACTGCACCATCAATTATACAAGGAATTAAACATTCAGAAACCTGAAGTCTGAAATTCAAATGCCTGTCAATTTTACTCTGGACAGAACAAAAACAATTTTCAGCAGAGAAGCAGAGATTAAAGCTGCAGACACATCTTTGTAAAATGGCAGGGCACCAGAGCAAATCCACACAAACACAGGCAGGAGATGCAGACTCCAAACAGAAGCCACCCCAACCAAGAATCAAACCAGAAAACCTATAGCTGTGAGGCAACAATACTACCACCGCACCATCAATTATGCAAGGAATTAAACATTCAGAAACCTGAAGTCTGAAATTCAAATGCCTGTCAATTTTACTGCGGACAGAACAAAACCAATTTACAGCAGGGAATAAAACTGCAGACACGCTTTGTAAAAATGGCGGCACCAGAGCAAATCCACACAAACACATGGAGGAGATGCAGACTCACACAGAAGCCACCCCAACCAAGAATCAAACCAGAAAACCTATAGCTGTGAGGCAACAATACTACCACTGCACCATCAAATCTGCAAGGAATTAAACATTCAGAAACCTGAAGTCTGAAATTCAAATGCCTGTCAAATTTACTGCGGACAGAACAAAACAATTTTCAGCAGAGACGAGGGATTAAAACTGCAGACACATCTTTGTAAAATGGCAGGGCACCAGAGCAAATCCACACAAACACAGGCAGGAGATGCAGACTCCACACAGAAGCCACCCCAACCAAGAATCAAACCAGAAAACCTATAGCTGTGAGGCAACAATACTACCACTGCACCATCAAATCTGCAAGGAATTAAACATTCAGAAACCTGAAGTCTGAAATTCAAATGCCTGTCAAATTTACTGCGGACAGAACAAAAACAATTTTCAGCAGAGACGAGGGATTAAAACTGCAGACACATCTTTGTAAAATGGCAGGGCACCAGAGCAAATCCACACAAACACAGGCAGGAGATGCAGACTCACACAGAAGCCACCCCAACCAAGAATCAAACCAGAAAACCTATAGCTGTGAGGCAACAATACTACCACTGCACCATCAAATACGCAGGGAATTAAACATTCAGAAACCCTTAAGTCTGAAATTCAAATGCCTATCAATTTTATTTAACATTTTTAATCAGGACAGTCTGACTTGGAACAAATAAACAAATTTTCAGCGGAGGCCCAGGAAGAAATAATGCAGACATGTCTTTGTAACATGGGAGGCACAAAAGCAAACCCACACAAACACAGGGAGAAGATACAGACCCACAAAGAAGGAACCCCAGCCAAGAATCAAACCCAAGAACCTGCAGCTGTGAGGCAACAATGCTACTACTACACCATCAAATATCAAGCATTACAACATTTACAAACCACAGATATTATGAGGAACAGATCAGATCAAATATGAGGTAAAAATCTGAAATTTTTTACAAATGGTGGTGGGTAGGGAACTCAAGTCTTTAACACCTGCATACAGGGTACAGGGTTCAAGCCTGAGGCATTCCACCACACCACCATAAGCACCTGGGGCATTTTTCACACACACACACACACACACACACACACACACACACACACACACACACACACACACACACACACACACACACACACACACCAGTAAAGCACAAGCACCATACACAAACTCCAGTAAAGCACAAGCACCATACACAAACTCCAGTAAAGCACCATACACAAACTCCAGTAAAGCACAAGCACCAATCCAGTAAAGCACAAGCACCATACACAAACTCCAGTAAAGCACAAGCACCATACACAAACTCCAGTAAAGCACAAGCACCATACACAAACTCCAGTAAAGCACAAGCACCATACACAAAGAAAAATAAACATTGTAAATTGAAAGGCACCTTACCTGAATCCTGAATGAATACATCCAGAGTTAACGTCCATACCGTTTAATCCATACATCCTTCCCGCCAATAATACTGAAGACCCAGATCCACATGCTCCTTCCCGGCGCCGCAGAGATCCCTGAGGCACTGTCCGAGTCCCTGCTGCTCCTCTTGCAGTCCGGATCGTCCCATAATCCTGGCGGGTCTGTGCACTGTAAAAGTGCACAGGCGCTCCTGTGTCCCCTATGGGGACGGCGGACTACCCTGAGAGCATGCATAGACCGATAAGCGGGACTGGGTCTACGCATCTTGTGTCCGTGAATTTTAAAAAAATATTTTTTTTATTTTTTCATTTCTTTTTCTTTCTTTTTTTCTTTTTGAGGGGGCTGCAGTCCGGCAGCCCTATGCCACGAGCCGCCCCTGGCCGAAAGGCATTTTAATAGCAAAAAGAAAAAGAAAACACAAATATTTTCTGTAGAAGATGGAGCAGAAGTTTATGTTGTACAGTCCGGGAAAAAGGGCAAGAAAAATGCACAGGGAAACAAACAATCTGATCAACGATCAGAGGACTTTGAAGGGCGAAAGAAAAGGGGTGAATGTTTCAAATGCGGTAAAAAGGGACACTTGGCAAAGGATTGCAGGAAAAACAAGAAGGCAACAACGGAAGACAAGGAGGGTGAGGACTGACTATATGGTAGTCAGGAATCACTAGACGGGGATAGCGAAGAAAGGACAAATGAGAATGTGATAGAGGGAGTAGAGGATGTGACAGAAGAAATAGAGGGAGTGCAAGGAGTTAGTGACAGTGAAGAAAATGAAATATTAGACCTAGCTTTATTGAGCTTGGAGCTCTATTTAGCAGACATGAAACCAGAAGTTACACTCTTGGTAGAAGGGAGGGAAGTCAAATTCTTGTGTGACTCAGGGGCATCACGAACCCTGATACATCTCTCCAAACTGCCAGAGAACACAGAGTCACCTGATTACATACTGGTAAAGGCAGCTAATGGACAGCTGTATCGGGAGCCCCTCTCCCATAACACTGCAATAACTGATCCTGTTTCAGGATTGACTCAGAAAAGCAAAATTGTTGTTTCTGCAAAATGCCCAGTAAACGTCATGGGCAGAGACCTCATGCAGCTATTTGGTATAGCAGTAGTCCCAACCATGCAGGGTATGGAAGCACAGCGACAAACTGATACCTTTGCAGTGCCATTGGAGGGTGAAATGTTTTATTGGTACAGCCAGGACTTGGTTACAACTGGTCCAAGGACTGTGACCGAAGAATTAATGAATGTAGCCATCAGCAAGTTCCCCTCCTTTGACATTGATGGGCAACACCTGTTGCACTGTACCCTGTATTATTGTAACACACCAGGACCTGAGAAGGAATATGAGCAAAAATTGTTTAAAAATCATGCAAACAGATTGATATTATGTAATCTGTACTGGAACACAGAAGGGAACAGTGTAGCCAGCTGTTCATTGCCCCAGGAGTTCTTTACACTTTATAGATCTAATTGATTACCACATGTTAGCTTAACCAAGAACAAAAACATAGAATGGGAAGACTTAGGAGAAAAAGTCACGAGATGGGAGAAACAGACAGAATTAGAACTGTCAGAGCAGGGAATACAAATACAGAAGTTGAACTGGATAACTCAGACTAACCCAGCTGCACACTTGCAGTCTAGCAAGGACAGTTGATTAGCACTCCTATTAAAGGAGAAAGAGAATGCCTTACAAAATATACCAAAAACTCTCTGGTCAACAGGAAAGTCAGATGTAGGACTTATTCGTACAGCGGGACCAGTAACTATCACGCCAAAGTCAGCATTCAGACCACAGAAAATACAGTATCCCTTAAGAAAAGATGCAGAGGCAGGAATAAAGCCTATTATAGCAGCCTTACTTAAAGGAGGAATACTGGTAGAATCTCCCGATTCACCATGTAATACACCCCTATTTCCAGTTAAAAAAGCAAATGGAGAATGGCGTACGGTCCAAGATTTACAAGCTGTAAATGAAGCAGTAATACCAAGGGCACCTACGGTACTAGACCCACGCACCCTGTTAAATGATTTAAAACCTCAACAGAAGTATTTTTCTGTGGTAGACATCAGCAATGCGTTCTTTTCGATACCGATACACCCTGACAGCCAGTATTGGTTTGCATTCACATTTCAGGGAAAAAGGTATACATATACGCGACTACCACAGGGGTAATGTGAAAGTTGAACAATATTCTCAAAAGAAATGGCAAGCAACTTGGTGGGATTTACCCCACCAAGAGGCAGTCAGATTTTACTTTATGTTGATGACATCTTGCTGGTGGCCCCCACCCAGCAAGATTGTAGAGAAGATACCATAGCGCTATTATGATTTTTAGCCGCTGAAGGACATAAGGTAAACAAAAATAAACTGCAGCTTTGGAAAAAATGAGTCAGATACCTAGGATATGTAATATCCAAAGAAGGTAGAACACTAGATAAGGACAGAAAAGTAGCAGTTTTGCAAGCACCAAAACCCACTACCAAGAAGGAAATTATGTCCTTCCTGAGTACAACTAATTTTTGCCAGAGCTGGATTCCAAACTATGCTTTGGAATCTGCACCTCTGACTGACCTCATATATAAGAAGCCTATGGCAGCACAGGATTTGTTACAATGGACACCAGAGGCAGAATTTGCTTTCTGCAAACTGAAACAGTTAATAGCGTCCTCATTAGTTCTGGGATTACCAAACTACCATAAACGTTTTTTCCAAACTGTAGATTGTAAGCAAGGTTATATGACATCAGTGTTAACACAACAGCATGGGGACAAGCAACGCCCCATTGCTTACTATTCATTATAACTAGACCCAGTGGCATGGTCCTTACCCCACTGTGTACAAGCAGTAGTTACAGCTGCAATGGCAGTACAGGCTTCGGCCTCAGTAGTTTTATTCCACCCTCTCACTTTGAGAGTGCCTCATGCAGTCACGATTATTTTACTGCAAGAGAAGGTAGCATATCTTTCCCCTGCTAGGCATCTTTCCTGTATGACCATATTGTTGAGCCAACCTCATATCACAATTGAACGATGCACGACTTTGAACCCTTCTACCTTGCTCATAACCCCTGCAGACAGCATACCACACCGCTACCTGCAGGTAATTGAGCAAAAGACACTACCTAGAAAAGATCTCACGGATGTTCCCTTGGATGATGCCGAGGTGACATACTACGTGGATGGTTCGTGCAAAAGGGGCCCTGCAGGACAGAACCTAGTAGGATATGCAGTAGTTCTGATACTGAGATTATAGAAGCAAAACTGTTACCACACAACTTATCTGCACAGGCAGCAGAATTGATTGCCTTGACACGGGCATGTATCTTAGCAAAGGGTAAATGTGTAAACATTTTTACTGACAGCCAGTACGCTTTTTCTACTGTACATGTTTTTTGTGCAACAGTGGAAAAACCGGGGAATGATAACATCTACTGGCAAACCTATCAATCATGCACAGTTTATTTTAGATCTTTTAGAATCTATTCAGTTACCTCAGAGAGTAGCTATTTGTAAATGCACAGCTCACACCAAGCAACAAGATAGAATTTCAAAAGGTAATGTGAGAGCTGATACAGCTGCAAAACAAGCAGCTTCTGAAGTATTTCTTTTAAATGAGGAACTACAACCCTCTGAGATTTTAGACTTAGAAATGTTAAAAACAATGCAGACACTCATTACGCAAGTTGAAAAACAAAGATGGGTAAAACGAGGAGCAATTCTCGAAAAGGGGCTGTACATCTCTAAAGAAAGGAAACCGATACTACCATCTAATTTGTTTAGATATGCAGCTTTGTTGAGCCATGGGCAGTGCCATGTCTCAACAGGGGGGATGGTACAGCTGGTGAACCAGGTGTTCACAACGTACGGATTTACAAACTACTCTAAAAAAAATTTTGTTTGATGTGCCAAATTTGTAACAAATATCATGCACAAGGGGCGTTAAAGCCCGAGCAAGGGAGTTTCCCTACACCACCATATCCGTTTCACACTATCTGTATTGATTTCATAGAATTGAACAAATGTGAAAATAAGAAGTATTGTCTTGTCATTGTAGATATGTTTTCCAGATGAGTGGAAGCCTTTCCAACCAAAAATCCAGATGCAGTCACAGTGGCAAAAGTACTTGTCAAAGAAATCATCCCTAGATTCGGCATTCCGGAAAGGATCTACAGTGACAACGGCACACACTTTGTAAACCAAACCATACAGCAGTTAAGTAAGCATTTTGGTATTTCTTTAAAAAAATCATTGTGCATACCATCCGCAATCTGCAGGGCTAGTTGAGAGGCAAAATGGAATATTAAAGAATAAATTAAGAAAATTAATAGCGGAGACAGGAAAGAACTGGCTGTATTGTTTGCCCCTGGCACTGTTGAGCATGAGAACTGTTCCGACAGCAAAAGGATTGACTCCTTTTGAAAAACTGTTTGGAAGGGCTTATTATACACCTCAGTGGAAACTTCTCATGTCCGCAGACCAGGAAGCTGACTATACACTAGCTGAATATATAAGAAATTTGTTGAATTCTAAACATCTGTTGCAGTCAAATTCTGTTTCAGATAAAGAACAAACCGAAACATCGGAAGTGGCAGTGATCCCTAAGGACTGGGTGTGGGTGAAAAATATAAAGAAGAAAAACTGGACATCACCAAGGTGGGAAGGCCCATGCCAGGTGCTTCTTTCAACACCCACTGCAGTCAAAATAGCAGAGCGAGCCTTGTGGATCCACCTGACGCACTGCAAACTAGTTAAGAACTTTGAACTGGACAAAAATCTTACCTCTCCATCAGGGCCCTCAGCACAAAGTCTGGCTACAAAGGGGGGGTCAGATCAATAGGACTGAACCGTCTCAACCCCAGTGAAGAAACCATCGGTGCTGAAGGTCCTATTAGGGCAGAGAGTAAGATCACATGTCAAAAGCAAAAAATGATAGAATCCAGAAAAATCCAAATAAAACTACTCGGAAGAGTTGGAGAAAACAGGAATGCAGAACAACAATTTCCTCAGAAGTACTGCATAATCATCCTGTTGACTGTACTAGTGACAATCTTTTTCTTGTGGCCATTCCTTTTCCCAGCCACACAAACTGAACTGAATAAACGTGGAGAATTGCACGTAGAGTGGCACCCAAACCTCAACACTTACCAGGCAATCAAATATGTGTATGATGAGACCTTCAATGTTTCGAATTGCTGGATTTGCACAGCTTTGCCAACAGCATAAGGGGGGTTATTGTTAACTTCAGTCCCCCTAGGAGTCAACAAGACCTGGGAAAATGTAGTCTATGATACATCAGATGTTACATCACAAGATAAAGTAGCATTGCACTTGTCTGTTCGACAGAAGGGGACTGTGTTTTTACAAAAATGATACAGTTCAGGTGGGCTGGAGCAATTGCAATGTGACTGTTCCCTATACATGCTACAATAAAACTGATAACACAAGTTCCTATTGCAACACAAGCTACACAAGCTATGATTCATTTTTTGAACTGATGCATAGGATAACTGATAAAGTAAGACATAATGCTGACCTCTATAAATTAGAAGTTATGTACCTACCATAACGTTCCATGTTAGTTGTCTTCTCTCGCCTTCTTTCTTGCTGGATGGGTTCGGAGCCGATCCTCGGCTCCGACTCGGCACTTTCTTAGCTCGAGAACTCCTTTTACCAGCTCGAGGCAACCCTATATCCCATGATGCAAGGCGGGACTACCTCAGATCTCGTTTGGTAGCTAACATACCCTGCTAAGGATACACCTAGAACAACTAGGAAACAACAACTCCTAACCAATGACTCTCCTACCTAAGAGTTAGGAGAGAACATCCTGAGAAGAGGAGACTTTTCAAGATCTGTCCAGGCCAGGGGGAAGGAGGGAGGGACGCAAGAAAGAAGGCAAGAGAAGACAACTAACATGGAACGTTATGGTGGGTACATAACTTCTAAATGTTAAGTTGTCAATCTCGCCTTCATTCTTGCTGGATGGGACCGCGTCCCTAGCACCTGTATCCCGGGTGGCTCAATGGAACAGACTCTTGAGAACTGTGGAACCAAAACTGGCCCCATCTCTGGAGGCCAAGTCCAACTTGTAATGAGAGACAAAGGTATGAGGCGTGGCCCAAGTAGCTGCTGCACAAATGGTATCAATTGGTAGTCTATCCTGAAAAGCTGCAGAAGTGGATAGACTCCTGGTTGAGTGTGCCTTAGGCTTAGAAGATAGTTGTTTGCCTCTGAGAGAGTACACATAGGAAATGGTGGAAGTCAACCATCTGGATAAGGTCACTTTAGAAACTGGAAGACCCATCCTGTTTTCTGCATAGGAGACAAATAACTGGTCCGATTTTCTAAATTGTTTAGTTCTATGCAAATAGTACCTGAGCTGACGATGGACATCCAAAAAATGCAGTTTCTGTTCAGCTCTGTCGGAATAGTTTGGGAAAAAGACTGGTAGATCTATAGATTGGTTAATATTGGTTTGAGACACGACTTTTGGGAGAAAGGAAGGGTTAGTTCTTAATGATACCCTGTCCTTATGAAAAACCAAATAAGTTGAACGAATGCAGAGAGCTTGAATCTCGGAAACCCTTCTTGCAGAAGTGACAGCTAGTAAAAATATAGTTTTCCAGGTCAATAATTTCAAAGAGCATGAAGCAGACGGTTCGAAGGGAGGTAGTATCAAGGATGCCAACATTAAGTTCAGATCCCATTGCGGAGGAGGATGCTTTATAGGTGGTTTTAGGAGAAAAACTCCTCTCAAAAAGCATAATCTATGAGACATAATGTTATTGTCATGCAAGCCAACATGATACTTGGAAATAGCAGCCAGTTGTACTTTGACTGTAGAAGACGAGGATCCTGAATGAAAAACCTCCGCCAGGAAATCTAAAACAGAATGTACAGGAGCAGTAAAGGGATCAATATTTCTGGAGTTTGCCCAAATAGAAAAACGTCACCACTTGCTAGCATAAACAGTCCTAGTGGACGACTTCAAAGAAGACACTAAAATGTCTCTGACTGAGTCGGAAATCATCGGTAGCCTGGCTAAGGAAGGAAGTGGAGCAACCAAGCAGTGAGGTTGAGAGAATGAATGGCCCAGTGCTGCTGACCCGACTGGTGGATCAAGAGATCCAGAACTGGGTCCAGATGCCAGGGCTGCACCAGAAGGTGACGATGCAGAGACGGAAACCAAATTTGTCGAGGCCAATATGGAGCAATGAGGATCAATTTGGCTCTCAAAACGGTGGCTTTCTGAATGACTTGTGGAATCAAGGGAAAGGGAGGAAAAGCGTACAGAAGTCCCCGAGGCCAATCCTGGGTTAGAGAGTCTCTCAGGGGTTGGCCTGGAAGGGGAAAGAGTGAAATAATCTGGGCACTTGTTGTTTTGAGGAGTAGCAAAAAGATCGCAACAAGGAGTGCCCCACTTCAGAAAAATCTGATCCACTACAGATTGATTGAGAGACCACTCGTGAGGCATCAGAATAGATCTGCTCAGCCTGTCCGCCAATAGGTTGAACCTGCCGGGGATGTGCGTTGCTATCAGAAACCGCTGAGAAGAGATCGCCCATTGCCAAAGTCTGAGAGCTTCTCGACATAACGGATAGGACCTGGTTCCGCCCTGTTTGTTGATGTACCAGACCACGGACATGTTGTCCGTTTGTACTGCAATTGTCCCCGTGGGAAGAAAGTCGTCGAGGGCTTGCAACGTTAAAAGCACTGCTCTCATCTCTAGGACATTTATGTGCAGATGGTATTCTATGGGTTGCCACGTCCCGTGGACCATCCTGCCCTGATAATGCCCCCCCACCCGATCAGAGAGGCATCCGTAGTGACTGTGGCAACTGGAGGAGGGGGAATAAAGGGTCGGCCCTGATAAAGAAGAGGGGAAGATATCCACCATTCCAGATGAGCCCTGCACGACTGTGTGAGTAAGATTTCGTGCCTCATCGGGAGACTGTGGTACGACCACTGCGTGAAAAGCATCCACTGCAGAAGACGCATGTGGAAGCGAGCCAGTGGAAGAAGAACAATGGCCGCAGCCATAAGACCTAGAACCTTCAGTATAAGTCTGGCTTTGATCTTGTTGCTTTGCAAAAGAAGCCGAACGAATTTTTGGATGTCCAGAATTCTTTGATCTGTTAGTCTGGCTGACATTTTGACGGTGTTTAATTCTGCGCCTATAAAGGTGATAGACTGGCAAGGCCGCAGAGAAGATTTTTCGAAATTTACTGAAATTCCCAAACTCCTGCAAAGCTGCAGAGTGTAGTCTCTGGTCTGAAGAAGTTGACACTTGGTGGTGGCGGAGAGGAGCCAGTCGTCCAAATAAGGAAACACCTGGAATCCTTGACGTCTCAGATGAGCTGTGACCACTGCCATGCATTTGGTGAACACTCTGGGGGCTGAAGTGAGGCCAAAGGGCAGGGCTCTGAATTGGTAATGACTAGTCCCTAGCCGAAAGCGGAGAAACCTCCTGGAGCGCCTGTGAATCTTTATGTGATAGTACGCATCCTGAAGGTCTATAGAGCACATCCAGTTGTCCTTGCCCAGAAAAGGCAGAATGGACTGAAGCGTGACCATCCGGAATCTTGCCTTCTTGACAAATCTGTTTAGATTGCTCAGGTCTAATATTGGTCTCCAATCTCCCGTCCTTTTGGGGACCAAAAAGAATCTGGAGTAGACGCCGGATCCTACTTGGTCTGCCGGCACCGTCTGGACGGCTCTTTTTTCTAGGAGTTTTGAAACCTCCTGTTCTGCCAAATCCCTCTGACCGGGTGAGATGTCTGGAAGGGATTGTAGAGGTACGGGAAACCTTTCGAAGGGGATTTTGTAACCCTCGGATATAATCGACTGTACCCACATCTCTTGTGATAGGGATTGCCAGGCTACTGGGTACAGTGAAATCCTTCCCCCGACTGCCTCCAAGGGTGGACAGTCGGGCAACACCTCAGGGATGTTGAAAAGGCTTCTCAGGAAGAGACTCCCTGTTGCCTTGGTTCTGAGGACCCCCCCTGCCTCTAGGGCGGCGTCTATTATTGTTACCCCCTCTGCCTCTGGGGGTAAACTGACCACGTCCGGTGTAGCTCCTTGGGCTTTACGGAACCACATCTTCCCCCCCTTCTGACCCTTGGGATATGGTCTAGAAGGAGTGAAAAACTGGACTCCAATGGCAGAAAGAGTTTTACCGTCCTGCTCACACCTGGTCAAGGTATCCTTCACCTGAGGTCCGAACAAAGCCGAACCATCAAAGGGGGTATTAGTGAAGGACGCCTTAAAGGGGTCCGCAAAATTACAAAGCCGCATCCAGGCTTGGCGTCTAAGAGCAACTCCTGTGCCTGCGGCCCTGCTCGCTCCATCGGCCGCATAAGATATGAGCCGCATGGAGGAGTTAGATATGGAATTTAGGATAGCAAGCTGCGAGGCAATCTTTTCCTGAGCCCCAGCAGCAGAAGGATCCTGAACTACTTCACCCAGTTCTTTGAGAACATCTCGTTGAAGCCTGGTGAAGTGGCAAAGATAATTCAGCGAACGCATAGCAAAGGTCGCTGAAGAAAACATCCGCTTTCCATACCTGTCCATGGTCCTAGAGTCCTTATTAGGAGGATGGACAGGTACTGAAGGATCCGCCAGTTCCTTCTTAGTGGCAGCCGCCACCACCATAGCATCCACAGAGACACCCTTGGAAAGGAACTGTTTGTCCGAAGGGGCCGTGATGAATTTGGATGGTCTTCTGGGGACAGGTTCCACAGAATCTGGAGCCGCCCACGCCTTCCGAGCCACTAAGGAGGTGGAGGGTCGGGATCCAAAAGCCTCCAGGTATACCGACTCATCCTCGGAGGGATCAATGGAGGGCCAATTCCCCCTCTGTTTGAGGAGCTCAAGGATGTCTGAAAAGGAGACATCCTCAGAGGGGGACCGTGGGGAACCCTCCGACTCATCTAAGTCGGTATCAGATGTAGTAGACTCAGGAGTCTGTGTGTTTCCTCTTACCGTCCTCTTCCGAGGGGTTCCGCTGCAGGATCAGGAGAAACCTCGGAAGAGGAGGAAATTCCCAGTGGGGAAACCTGGGGCGATGGATCCCTGGGCCTGAGAGCAAGAGGCTGGCAAGAGGCGTCTGCAGGCACTGATGAGGGAGGAGCTAGAGGGATAGACCGTTGACCAGGCTCAGAGGCCAGGACACTCCTCATCACCTCAAAGGCTCCCCTCCCCGGGAGGCCGGAATATCCATGCTCCGAAGAAACAGGAATTCCCGGCTCCAATGAGAGGGAAGGCTCGAGGCGATGTCGGCGCCGAGCTTACCAAAGCGAAGCCCGAGAGGGAGAGCGGGTCGGACAAGGGTCCGATGCCACTAGCCCCCTCGGAGCCGACAGTGGAAACCCGACGACCGGATCCCTCCAAGGAAGGCCTCAAGGAGGAGATCGGAGCCGAGGACGACGGAGCCGAAGGATGTATCGGCTCCGGCATCGAAACAGTCGCTGTCCCGAGAAGCTCCGGCTCCGAACTCTGGTGTGGAGTCGGAGGAGGAAGTTCAAGGGGTAAGGCTATAGCCGAAGTCGGTTGAGATGGGCTATGGAGCATCTGGGCCAGTGCCTGAGACTTCAACAGCCTGCTTACCACCCTCTCTAAGTCATGGTCAGACAGCCTGGAAGATCTCGAAGATCGGCTCCAATGGCTCCGCTCCGACAAAAGAGGAGACCCCGGAGCCGAATGGATACTCAGTATCGAAGGGGACCGAGATCTCTTTCGGGTCGAAGCCATCGGAGCCGAAGTCCCCTGAACTCCAGATGGAGCCGAAGGTTTCTCGGCTCCGATGCTGGATAAAGTGCCGGCTCCAGCCGGAGCCGACAAGGCCACAGTAGAGAAGGTATCAGAGCCAACCGGCGCCGACCCTACTACTTCAAAGGTAGATGCATCGGTTCCAGCCAGAGCCAATATCGGCTCCGACGGAGCCGGAGCCACCGGAGGAGGCTTGGATACTGAAGCCTGAGCCTTCGGTGGTTTAGAAGGTTTCCCAGACCCTGCTTTAGAGGGAGAACCTTCTGGCTTAAGTAAGCCTCGGAGGATAAGCTTATTCCTCCTTTCCTGCAGGACTCTCTGGCTAAAAGCATGACACAAAGCACAGGAGTCCTGCAGGTGCAAAGGCCCCAGGCAGTACACACAAGAAGTGTGACCGTCTGTCAGAGACATTTTCTGACAGCACTGGTCACACTTCTTAAAGCCTGAGACCTTGCCTTCCCTAGACATATCCTAGGAGGAAGTAACACACACACAAACCCCAACAAACACACAAAATTAATCCCCTACACACAACACACAGGAAGGGATTAACCAATAGGGTTTTAGGCCTAACTAAAACTTTATACTAAAGGTTATAAAAGGGTTATAAAGTTTGAAAAGAAGGGAATAGGGTAGGCTGTAATTAACTACAGACTATACTAAGACTAAAAGGGGAAAATAAATCCCTAACTAAGCTTTTTCTGACTTTACTAGAAAATCACTTACCTCAGCTGGCAAAGGAGACCTCTTTCGCTAAGCGGCAAACGAGATCTGAGGTAGTCCAGCCTTGCATCATGGGATATAGGGTTGCCTCGAGCTGGTAAAAGGAGTTCTCGAGCTAAGAAAGTGCCGAGTCGGAGCCTAGGATCGGCTCCGAACCCATCCAGCAAGAATGAAGGCGAGATTGACAACTTAACATCAACTGATTATAGTTGACAAAAAAATGTTTCATCCAGAACCAGGACATAGTAAAGTTACTAGCAAAGTAGAAGACTGTTATTTTGTATGTAGTAGGAAAGCATACAAGTGGTCACCTGAAAATTGGTCCGGCAGTTGTTATTTGGGGTACCTGGTTCCGGCCATATGACACACAGCAGTTTTGCCTCAGGAGAAAATTCGAAATGTTAGACGAGAAATCAAAAAGCCTGTCAATCCAGTAGGGCAAATCAATGCGGGCTGGAAAAACCATCATGCTGTGGGCCTAGGAAAAAATGGACTGTCGCACATTTTAGGTCAGAAATGTTGCTGGGGTTAAACTTCTTTTTATTTCTTATTAGTTGGTAGACAGTTCCTTTGGTCTTGTGAGAATGCTGTCTTAGCAGAAAAGTTGGCAGATGGTCAATTAGGCCATCAGGGAGGCAACCTGCATGAGATGGGTGGACTGGTCTAATAGTGAGTATCCAAAGATAGATTCCCTATTGGATGCTTTGTCGGTTCTAGTAGGTGACTGAATGATGAGTAAAACCATGAAGATGTATATGATTAGTGGGGGCATGAGAGTTACAGGTAAGCCAATCTATGTTGAAATCTCCCAAGATAATGGTTTCATTTTGGAGTGAGTTGCAGGACCAATGGAGTGGGTTCTCAAGAGTGGAAATATTATTACCAGGTGGAAAGCAGCTGCCTACAATATTTATTAGTTCTTTAGGGTTAAGTTTAAGTTGGGTACAAATTAGTTCTGCATCGTCTAAGTTGGGATATTGTAAGCTCAATTTCTCCACTGTAAGATGGTTTTTAAACAGTATGGCAATGTCATCATCTTTTTTGTTAATTTTGTCCTTCCTTAGGATGTTGTATCCTGGAGGAATTATTTAATTGTCTATGATGTGGGGTTTCAGCCAAATCACTATGTCTGGTGTGTATAGTGAGATACTGGCATGTAGTTCATGAATTTTGTTGGTTATGCTCCTAATGTTTACATTAAGTAAAAGCAGATCAGCTGGTTTCCTAGGGAGATAAAGAAAGTTGTTGGAGTAGTTAGGAAGTTGGAATCTAGGGAACTGTAAAGAAGTAGCAGGTCTTGAATTTGGATGTATGTCTCCATAGCAAGAAACTTTTGAGGCTATGCAGGATATACATCTCAGGAGCTTTGTAAGATATCTATCGTAAGTTACAGAGATTGTGGGTGAGTAGTGGTAACTTGGCTGGGGCATAGTCAATGGAGGAAGTATTGAAAATAGAAGAACAGATAACAATGTAGTTAGAACTGGTATAGATAGGGGATGGAAAGGTGCTATAATAGGTAGGAGGTTCTTGTAGGTGGGTATGGTAAGAAGTAAGAAGAGAAAATGATAATACAAATAGATATATCATGTGAAGTAGTAGCATGTTGCTATAGATTAGTGAGAGAGGTGGTAAATGAGTTGTATTGAAGAAAATAGGCAGTGGGTATTTGGGAATGTAATGATGGAATACTATAGCAATAACCCACTTCTGGGTGTGGGTAATGCTGGATTTACCCACAGTTGGCGTGGTTTGGTCCCGAGGGCGAAGCCAAAAAGACAACCGTGTGTAAATCCAGCATTACCACACCCAGAAGTGGTTATTATATACCATGGTGTTAGTTTGTTTTGTATTATGTTTGTGTTGTTGTTATTTATGTTTTTGTTTGCTTTTTTTTTGTATTCTTCCACTTTTTGTGAGATAAAATAGTCCACACTTTCAGTTTGTGTTTATTGTTTATTTCTGTTTTAATTTAAATACATGTTATTTTTTTAGTTTTTCAGGAAATGTTAGGAAAGGGCTAGGTGGTGCTTGGTATAATATAGTTTAAGCAGTGTAGAAGTTTATAATGTGTAGTTATGTTTTAGTAGTTATAGGTATGTTGAAATGTGGTGTAGTTTTAATTTGTATTAATTTTTTTAAAATATGCACTTTTACTATTTGGTCACTAGATGGTGGTGTTGTATGCGCTTTTATTAGATGTATGCTGATGTGGACGTTCGGTATGGTGTGTGTTTTTGCCTTTGCGAGGGATGTGTGGTGTGTTTTTAGTATGTACATTTTTGGAGTTGTCTGTGTATAGGTATTGTAGGGAATATAGGTAAGTGAATGGTTTTATGAGAATGCTTGGTTTTATTGTGTTATAAGTGGTGGATATGTAGTGTGTGTGTGATGTATTTGCGATTGCATGACTTTTTATTTTTTTAGTGTTCGAGGTGAGGGAATGAGGAGTGTAGTATGGAAATTGGTTAGTTTTCTGTGTTTTCGTTAAATTGTTGCGTGTTTTGGGTATTAGATTTACTTTACTTTACTGTTTATTTGCTGTCGCCGCATGATATTTAGCGACCGGACTTTTTGCATTGTTTCTTGTAGGATTTACTATCTGCACGCTGGTTGGATTAGCCAATCAGCATGCACGTTTGTCGGGTTTGCGATGTTCGCATGGTATAATAGAGAATATCTGGTGTTAGTTAATTTTAGGGGAGGGGGTATGTAAGTGTGCCAGATGGAAGGCATAAATAAGTATGATTGGGTGAGGAGGAGGTAGGGTGTGGTTAGTACCAAATAAGAGTAGATGTTGTGGGGGTGTGTGGGAATTGGGGGTAGGGTATGGGGAGCAGAGTGAGCCCAAGTGTAGCGAGGACAAACAGAGCTGGGCAGAACTGAAAGACCTGGAGGAGCTAGGAAAAAAACAATCAGCAACAAGTCTGGGTAATACTTAAAACTACAGTTCTGCTCGAGATATACTGTTTTACATGTAGGTCTGCCTGAGAAAGTCTTAATTTACAGGTAGTACTAGACTTGGTCACAGTGGGGTGAAGGTGGGAAGAACACAAAAATGGCATATCCTTGGGAGTTCTCTGGAGGCTAAACACTACAACATATTAAGGGTGGCAATGCAACATAGAGTGCGCATCTGAAAATAGTTACTTAGTCTATAGCAGAAATGGGTGGCATGGTGTGATAAGCAAGGAGGCAACCGCTGTATTGGTACCCTCACGCACAGTGTGCATGCCACAACTCACCAGAGTGTTAGACTTAGTAAAGCTGTAAAGTAGGACTATAACAAAATTTAATTAAACCCAGTGAGAGATGGTATCCCAGGATTACATACAATGGTTTGCAAAGTAAGCAGGACATTCGCCGCGATGCTGACTGTCTTCCTAGTGTCTTGATTAAGTTTGTAGTTTAACCAGGTGGTTCAGGTGAATCAAGAGGCAGAAAGGGCTGGAAGGTTGAAAAAGACAAACAAAATGCAGTGCGGAATTAAGGGGATGTAGGAAGTGAACAAGTAACATCAAGGGATATGAATTTCAGCATGAGAGGTTGGCGTATGAGGGAAGATGGAGACTAAGTTGCACCAGACAGTGAGTGGCAGCATGGAATGTGTGAGTGGAGTACTACACACAGAGGGGCTAACTGACATAAAACATTAGACACTACAATAACCTATTATTTATCCAATTGATTTATAGTGGTAAGACTGTCTAAGTCAGGTTTACAGCTCTTACCAGTCTGATTTCTAGTGTTAGATGCAAGACATAGTCATCGCGATTTGAGATAAAGGCTCTGCATTTGAGTAAGGCTGTTCACAATCCTTTATAGAAGCAGAGACAACAGACCGCATTAGCTATACTGTTCAAACAAGCTACATCTTTAGATAAATTTAAATAAAGCAAACAGTGTGCACAAAGTCAGAGAAACAGCAATCATTCAACATGTAGTCATCCGACTAAGGCAGACAGCCTAACATATACTGCACAGCTTCTGTTGCTTGGACAAATGATTTATCATTGTACTGTTACATACAGCTAACAGTATATTCCATTAATGCTATAAGCTAAACATGTAACAGAGTAAGCAAGTTATCCTACCATATATAGTTGCAGCACGTTCTAATCTGGTACATCTAATGTGAAGTACAAGCTATTAACAAACAAAATAGTACGTTCTAATCTGTTACAACTAATGCACTGTGCAAGATAGGTATTACCCCCCTAACAGGGAGCCTAGGGCATTGGACAGATCTGGGAAGCGTATTTACACTTCAATGACTTTCGCACTTAGATTGCTGAATTATATGGTGCACTTCACCAGACTTCAGACGGATTTCATTAAAGAATTCGCCAAATCCCTCTCAGAAGCAATAACGGCTGAGGAACAGACTTCGGTTGCCTCACAGTTTGCTACCATACAGTCCATTGCAAATTCATCCATGAGGCTCATTTCACATGCAGTTGATGGTACCTCAAGGGGGACGGATTTAGGCATTTCCATTAGGAGACATGCCTATATGTGCCTGTGTGATGTTGCAGAGCCTTTCAAGTTCTCCTTCATCAATGCATCCTTTGACGGAAGTTCTTTGTTTGACCCTAAAGTTAAAGAAAGACTCTCCAGGTGTGAGTAAGATGTCAAGACCCTGCCTGTAGTGGGCATATGTTTTTTGACTCCTCAAAGAACCTTCTCTAAGAATCAGCAAGGTGGTTGAAAAATGTGGTTCAAAAAGTCCCAGGGTGATCCTTTCCATGATCCATGTAGAGATAGTTTCCCCAGATGCAGAGTGGAACTCTAACGGAAGACACCACCCGCAAAGCAGAGGAGACCCACAGAAACAGGTGTCCAGAGATTTCTTTTCTGACAGAACCTGACAGCGAGCCAGACAGGAGGCCTGACTGTCCACCTCTGGAGGCAGTTGGAGGTCATCTATCCCTACACCAGACAGCCTGAACAGACAATACACAAGATATATGAGTGCAGAGGATTATTTCCAGAGATTCTATAATTCCCTTTTCTCTACCCCCTCCTTCAACAGTAAACAGAATTCCTGATGTTCCATCCAGTCAGAGGAAAGCAGCAGCTCTAGAAATAAAAAAGTTGCTAGAAAAAGAGTCACCCAACAGTTACCCCCAGACCAGAAAGAATCCAGAACTTACTCGAGATTCTTTTTAGTCCCAAAGAAAACAGGGTACTGGAGACCAAGTCTGGATCTCAGCATCTGAACAAATCGGTTCAGTATACAAAGTTCCGGATAGTCATGGTTCAGTCCATTTTGCCTTTCCTGTACAAGGATGACTGGATGTGCTCCACATATCTTCAGGATGTGTACTATCACATAAAAACAAACAGGTGAGCCAGGAAATACCTATACTTCTGGCTGGGAGCCAGTCATTACAAATTCAAAGCACTGCCCTTTGGCCTCACCATAGCCCCCAGGGTGTTCACCAAATGCATAGCAGAAGTAATAGTAGATCACTTGAGACTGCAAACATTCCAAGTGTTTTCTTACTTGGACAACTGTCTCATAATCACTCCAACTAGGCATCTAATGATCAAAGCAAGAGATTATGTACTCCAACTGTGCTCTCACCTAGGCATTACCATCAATCTCAACAAATCTCAACTAGAACCAACTCCAGTGCTAGAGTTTATAGCAGCCTTGTTCAATACTGTATCAGTGACAGCCTCCCTCCCCTTGCCAAGACTTCAAGCAATTTGATTTCAAGTCCAAAAGATAATTCAGAATTCCTTACTGTCAGCTCGATTCTACTGGCTTTAAGGTCAATGTCTGCTGCCATAATTCTAGCTCCTTTGCCAAAATATCATATGAGAATTCTTCAATGGACCCTGGTGTCTTAGTGGTCCACCCTGTACCAATCTTTGTCCACCCAGCTCAAAATAACTCAGGCATACAAAATGGTACCTTAGGTGGTGGATTTGCTCAGAACAAATTTTACAGGTTCGCCCTTTCATACTTCCTCAGCCCAAGGCCCTTGTGACCACAGATGCATCCCAACAGGGTGGGGGTGGGGGCATTTCTTGATAAAGACAGTCCAAGGCACCTGGTCCCCAGATGAGGCCAACACGCATACCAATGTCCTAGAGATGAAAGCAGCTCTCCTAGCTTGGCAGGCCTTTCAAGAATCTCTCCATTCAGGGACTATTATGATTCAGATGGACAATATCTCAGTAGTCTGGTACATCAACTACAAGGAGGCACCAGATGTTACCCCTTATGTCGAGAAGCTCAGAGTGTGGCAATGTGCGATCTCGTCCAATTGATTTCTGATAGCAATGCACATTCTGGGAAA
Source organism: Protopterus annectens (assembly GCF_019279795.1). Lineage (NCBI taxonomy): Eukaryota > Metazoa > Chordata > Ceratodontiformes > Protopteridae > Protopterus > Protopterus annectens. The sequence goes on from NC_056745.1 coordinate 528,235,033, forward strand.
ATCCAACGCGATAGCATACAAGTTGAGCAGGTACACTCTACCACCTCACGAGTGGTCTCTCAACAAAAAAATTGTAGATAAGATATTCCTTCAGTGGGGACATCCATGCTGTGACCTCTTTGCATCTCCTCTCAACACATGCAGCAGGTTTTTTGCCCTGATCCCCCAACCAGGTGAGTCACCGAGAGATGCTCTCTTCCATGACTGACATTTCAGTCTCCTCTATGCTTACCCCCCAACTTCTCTAATCCCCAAATTTCTTCAGAATGCATCTCAATTGAAGAGCTCAGTCCTTCTCATTGTCCCTTATTGGCCTTGTCAGATTTGATTCCCCTTCTTTGGCCTCATCTAGTTCATCCTCCTTGGATCTTGGATCCAATTCCAGACTTTCTGTCTCATCCAACAGACATGATTCATCCTGACATTATGGGCCTAAAGTTAACCGCATGGTTTTGCCACTTCCACTGATAGCTAGATAACCCAGAGTTTTCTCCCCACTCTGTCACATTCTTTTGTCTTCCCACAAAGCTTCCACTAGGAAGATTTATAACAGTAAATGGAAAAGATTAGTTTTTTTTGGGCACAACAGAAAGACATTGATCAGCGCCAGTACCCACAGTTCTTGAATTTTTGGCTACTATTTTTAATAAAAGGGCCAGTTCCTCAAATGTTAAAGTACAATTAGCTACTATTTCTAATTTTCATATCAGAGTAGCTGCATCACGACTCTGTAAGGTAATTATAAAAGGAACCTTTTTTAGTAAGACCTCCCACTGAAGATCCTACTCCACCATGGGATTTGAATTTAGTCTTACAAGCCTTGACTCAATCACCATTTTAACCACCTACAATGTGTGAATTAAAGTTTTTAACTTGGAAAGCTATATTTTTGGTAGCCACATCATCAGCTAAGAGAGTTTTAGAACTTCAAGCCTTATCTTCTAAAGTTCTTTATTTAATTTTTCATAGAGATAGGGTGTCCTTATGAACCAATCCATCTTTTCTTCCTAAAGTCATGTCAGGATCCAACATTAATCAATCTAACAGCATCCCAGTCTTCTTCCCAAATTTCTCAAACAAAGGGGAATACATTTTACATTTGTTGGATGTTCACAGGCAATTACATAGTTTCATAAGTGGTTACTGGGCTATTGAACAGAAGGTCTTTATAAGCCTAGCCATGTGAGTCCAATATACTAAATAAACCCAATATAAAGGATCTTGCTAAAACTTGAGATCTTAGTTTGCAATGACTGCCCATATCTAGGTGGGCCATAAGTGAAATCCCTAGCAGAAATTTATGATTTCCCATCCAGTCGTCCAGGCTACTCAACTCATTAACCCTGACTACTGTCTCATGGCGCCTCTGTGCTCAACACCAAACACGCTGTGAGATGGTAAGTAATTACATGCTGTTACATCCAAATGCCTTCTCCCAGTGTAAGTACCTTTGCAGGCATATTATAGTTCCACTGTTGAAAATTAAGTTGAAAAAGTAACTGAACTTTGTCAGTTACCTTGTCAGCTTAAGTTTCAGTGTGGAGTTTTATGGTCTTCATATTTGACTTAAATTAGAAAATCGGCTTGCAACACAGCCTGCATTTGTGTCTCAACAGCAAGCCGGTTTAGTATGCTTTTCATCCAGTAACTGTGGCAGCCAATGAGAGTCTCCAATTGCTTAACAGTCCCCCCCACTCTGTTCTGTCCAAATAAATAGAGGGTCCTACAGTAGATATTCCCTTTATTTTTCTGGATTCTGTGGAATTATCTACTTTATCCCTCTTTATTGTGCCATTCAGGTACCATTGAAAAGCTGCAATGGAGATCCCAGTGTAAAACCCTGACTTCAGTGGACAATTGTCACGACCGAGCCTGCCTAAGTCCTCATTATGGTAAGTGGGTCTCATTCCATAACTTTTTTCTATCAACTGCCAAATTTTGTACTATGAAAGTTTACAAATGAACCGACTTTCTTGCTTTGCAGTTGAGAGGTGTGCTTCCAAAAAAAGAAAAGGGTTCTGCTCACTAAGTATTGTGTCACCCTTCCCCAAGCGTTCACATTTGAAAAAAAAACAATGCCAAGTATAATCTATCACAGGTTTTACTTTTGGTATCTTGCCTGTACTGAACTTTCTACATGTTCTGTGATGTAGCATGTCACTTTAATATTACTGCATGCTTTTGACCCTTATGCTTTCTGTCAAGATGTTTGATTTGCTGAGGGGCAGTCACAAGATAAGGGCATCTGTAAGCAAAAGGGAGAGTAAGTATGAGCAGTTGTAAAGAGTGAGGCAGCAAGCAAAGGGCACACGGTTGTTAGGTGTGTTCGTGAGCGGAGAGTAGGGTATGTAAAACTGACGGAGGGCAAGTTTGCTTTGCTGTTTGACGCTTGGGAAATCGCTGGTGTCTTGTCACGGTGGAAAATAGAGAGCAGGTGAGTTTTGCGTTTTTCCTCACTTTCTCCCCCTTCTCTGACTTTGTACGATCTTGGAGGTTATGGTTGTAGGTAGTTGTGCAGTTTGTGGTTATTACCTTTTCTGAACGCCAATTGGGTAGTGTAATGAGATGGTGAATGCATTACTCTGCACAGGTTTCAGAAATCAAGATTTCCCATCTACAACACCACAGTGTCCAATACCCAACATAAATATATCCCCTGTGTCATTCTGCATGAGCTCCACTATGAATATGCCCAAGTTTTCTCACAGAATACTGTTCAGACTGATGAGCCTATGATTGGTTTGTTCTGACATGAGATGGTGGGCAAACATTAGAAAATTAATTAAACATCAATGTGTAGTTTGCACACAATGCAAACATACATTTGATACAGCAGTCAATAAGTACATGGTGCAGGTAGTTTGAAGTAGACTTTGTCAGGCAAGGAAAATGACACCAGGGAATTCCGCTTTCCTCACATTATGGAAATTATAGACAAAACAAAAAAAAATGTCTTAGAAAAAGGAATTAAGGGCACTGGCTGAGTTAAATTTTAGATATCTCAATTCTAATAGCAATAGGAATCAATATAAACAGTCTTGGCATTGTCCTTCTGATCAAATTGTTTGATTAAATCAACAAGTAACATAGAACAAATGTACTGGCTGTAATCTTGTCTGGGGTTTACATGTTGTGGAGATGTGCACTGCACAAATGAAGCCAAATTAAATGGAGATTTTCTTAAGTTATTTTCAGGCCAGTAATGCTGATTTGCTCTTGAGCACTTTGTGTTCAGATGGGTAATGTTCATAAAATAATGCTGCAACTATGTTTGGTTTAGCCAGGGATATGCAGGTACACAGCCATGTTTGTGTCAGTTTTTTTTTCTATTTTTGAATTCTGATTTCCAAGGTATTAGCTTATTAATTTGTCTTAGAGGGTAAGACATACTGTTGTATTTTGCATAGAAACTGTTTGAGGACATACAGTAACTAGCTATGCTTTTTGATTTGAATATGGCAAGTTGTGATTTCTCTGTAGGTCCTATTCGAGGAGTAGGGATGAATGATATGTCCAAAACTTCAGCATTTTTCTGATGAGTGGTTTAGTATGCGAGTTGTAAGTACTTGTTAGGTTGTGAGTGCATGAGGTTGCCCTGACCAGTTTATTTGACTGTGTACATTGGTAAGCTCTATTAGGCTAGTTTGCAGGAATCATGGCAAATTTTCATAACATTGCTCAAGTATTAAAGACTAAGAGTAATTGTTAAGTACTGGAGAGGTATAGAGCAGAGGAGGACAAATTTTATTGACATGGTAATCAAATTTCAGGTGTTCACCTATGACAGGTGTTTGTAACGTACTTTGCTGTGGTAAAATGTGCTAGTTAGAGTGTGTAAGATGTAAAATATATGGTGTTCAGGCATTATTATAGTCATTATTGCAAAATAAATACCATGAATAGAAAATGTAATAGGTATAACTTACAACCATATGCATTAAACACAGTGACATCTGCTACAGCTATTAAATATTAATTCAGCAACCATCATATGAAAAAATAAGAATTCTAAGGTATTAATTAATGAGCAGAGTTTATCAATTTTTCAGGAAGGTATAATGCTTTTTGCAATTAAGATAGTTGGGACAAAAGGAGAAATTTAGGTGCAGGAATGTACTGTCTGAGGCAATGGTCCAATTAATTTCATTAGAAAGATTCACTGGTGCTACTGACACAGTAAAAAAATGTAGTAATGAATGTTGAGGGGAGGGAGAGGTATCCAAGGGCTACCTGCATCTCATAAATAGACTTGTTGATATACTACTACTCTCTCCTGAGAATACCTTCTGTTTGTATCTTGCAAAAGTCTGGGTGATACTCCTCATGGTAAATGTGAGGTGCACTGCTGTGATAGATTAATTCTGCATGTAGGTGGAAACTGACGTCTGTCTACTGCCACCAGCAGGGTTTGTTTCATTTATTTTGCTGTCTAACATGTTTTCTTATGATATCCCATGATTTCCATACAGTCTGAATTCCATGCCTGCTCAAATACTAGCTTCTGGCCAGGATTCTGGCAAGCGAATGTAAAAATACCTCATTTTATTATCCTTGATGGATTTATTTTGCTCTGTTACTTTACTCAGAGTAGCTATCACATCCACCTCAACTACTGGTCAGCTGTTCCACTTTGGAGATGTGAATATAGTGTCTGTCTGTCTTGCTGGAGCTTTTCTCCTCAGGGCCTCCACTGAGAATGGGCCATTGGTTCAGATGGACTAACCCAGTTAACAAAGCTGAACTGTGATGTGTCCAGTGTTTGCAGGTTACCTATGTCCTCATTTATTACGTTCATGATGATTATTGGCCCGGCCCCACTGTAGGAATGTTTCCATATTATGAGTATTATACACTGTCATTTATTTCCGGTTCTAGCACCAGTGCTCCTACCAGGACTGGGCACCTTTTTAGCCTGGGTCTTGTGCAACCCACTATCGTTTTTAGTTTTTGACCTACTTCTGGTTCAGTGTGGGTGATGGCATTTACAGTAAGTTCTGAACCTTGCGGTTTATTTCCTCTGAGGTTACAGACATAGCTTTAGAAAGCTTTGTGGTTGTCCTCTGCCTGAGAAGCAATTTTTTTCTTCAAATTTAGCTTTTGAAGAATTAATTAACCCTCGTAGCTGCTTGTTTACATTACTCAGGGGCTTTTAGTATGTATGCTTTGTTCCTCTTATTCTTAACCAAGATTTTTTTTTTCTTTTGTGTTATAAACGATTGATACTGTGATTCCCCTGGGGTGGCTTGTCTTTTGAGTTTGTGTGGCACACACCAGTTTATACAGCTATCAGCTAGCCGCTTCTGTATGATTTTGACCTGCAAAATATTGTGTTATTTCTTTCTGGTATTTCACATAGCACATGTTCCATTACGTAGTTAGCCACTAATTCTAGCAAATTTCCCTAGAATGAATTTCTTATAGGTGCCTCCCAACTGACTAGCTGACTATTACAAGCATGGAGCTACCATATGTTTTGTGCTTTTTTCTTGGCTTTGTCAGTCATTTGTGGAATTTGGGTGGGAGGAAGGGCTCAATATTTAAATGTACTGTTTTACTGAATTACTCATGTCTTCTCCTTACTGAGGATAATGAGTCTCTGTTACATAGGTGGGAGGAAGGGCTCAGTAATAAGTGTTATACTATTTTTAGTGAGTAAGTGTACTACTTTTACTGAATGACTATGGCCTTCTAACAGATGATAATGACTCTGTTACATAACAGCTGCGCAAAGTAATACAATGAATACCTACTCAACAGGTTAAGTTCAGCAATTATCACCTGTGTCTCAGCATGCATAACTTTGCACGTCATTATCAAGGTGCAGTTACAATATAGCACTGAGTTATTATCAGTTTTCAGGCAAAACTCTCAGCAGCTGTCACTGTTACTCACATAAGTAGAAGTCGTTATCACATTGATGAATGCAGCAGCCAGATTTGGGTTTCAGAGTCATTAGAATCCACCCTCCTCCCACACCAGTTTATTTCTGTCATTTGTACAATTTCAAGCAATGTAACAAATCTATGAGGCAAAATCTGGACATCCTACGAAAATCAGGACACTTGACAGTTATAACAGGGATAGATGTTATTTTGAGCTTGTTAACTTAGAAAGTTACTAGAATAACAGCATTTGTCATAGTATGTATGAAGGATATGAATATATATGTTATTACCGGTTGCCTTGCGTCCTCTGATTTGCCAGAAAACCACAATTTTTTTTCAGATAAACAGAGCAAAACATTATAAAGATAAATCTGGACAGTTGAGATTTCTGACCTTCTCTCACATACTGTTTTACTTATAAGGCAATGACAATATCCCAAACTTATATGTTTGGTTATTTATTTTACAGTATCCTGCACCTTTTTTTTTATTCTTCTTCTTTCAGCTTTTCCCGGTTAGGGGTCGCCACAGCGGAATGCCGGTCCGCTAATGATTGGCATTTTTTTTTTTATGGTGTTGAGGTGAAAGTCTGATGCCCAACCTTCAACGAAGGCACGCCCATTCATGCACATCTTTCGAATGCCACTCGACCATGGGGAGGACATGCAGACTCTACACAGAAGGCGGTCCAGCCAAGAATCGAATGGGAGAACCTCTTGCTGTGAGGAGACAATGCTACCGCTGCACCACTGTGGCTTATCCTGCACTATTGTGGTAAAAATTGCCTCTGCTTTTGAACTGTGAACTGATTTTGTTGACTTACTCAGTTATAGTCTTGTTACTTTAATATTTATTATATATTTACACCTATCTTTGTGGGTGATATCTGTGAGGCATATTTCAGCTGTTACATTACCTACATATCTGTTTGGTGAGCTGCCCAGCGTGTAAGGTAGCTGGAGATTCTGCCCCACAGGTTGAGGATAGAATAACAAGATTTGATATGATTGATAAGTGTAAGCATGGACATGGGAGAAGAACCATTTACGGGGTAATGGTGTCCATTACAGACACAAAAATCTGAAGAGGAAACACAGTCAATACATAGTTTTCTGGTGCATTGCTTTTTCACGTGCCTCTCTGCAGGTATATGCAGGTATATGACATCAGACTGTTCTATACTATTTTGTTTTTCAGCCAAAACAACCCGCTTGCTGCCCGCTCACAGTAAGAAACAGCTGGTAAAAAACAAGCAAAGGTAAAATCCACACGTCTTTAATAAAAATACCAAAGTTTAAGCGCTTTCACTCGCAGATAGCGAGCTTCATTAGAACAGTTCAATCATGCCACCTAATTAGTTAAATAGTAAAAAAGGCGCCAAAATAGCCTTAATCAATTAAATGAGCTGAATATACTAATTGTGTGTTAAAATACAAATTTGCATAACTGCAATAAATTGACATAAAAAGTAAAGTGAAATCAAATGATGCTTGCAATAATGCCACAATATAAATTACAAACTAACTACCAGTTTCATATACAATAATAATGCATAATATAAGATACAGATGCATAATATAGAATAAAAGATATTCTTCAATCTAACAATAATAGGGGCTTAATGCTCAAACAGGTGTACATTGCCATTTGCTCGTTTTGCCAGTATTTCTATATTGGCAAAACAGAGAGGCAACTTAGGCAGAGAATTTACTCACATTTGTATGCCATTAGGAAGGTGGATACTAAGAATGCCCTGTACAGGCACATTTCGACCTTCGGTATCGAACATTCCTTCAAATTTGGCATTTTAGAATTAGTCAGAAGCAAACCCAGGGGAGGCAACCTTAAAAACTATCTTGCATATAGAGAGTTATGGTGGCAAGTCTTTACTGACGCTACTACATTGCCAGGGATCAATGACTGTTTTTATTAAAGACGTGTGGATTTTACCTTTGCTTGTTTTTTACCAGCTGTTTCTTACTGTGAGCGGGCAGCAAGCGGGTTGTTTTGGCTGCCGTTGTTGTTCGAAGTTTGGTTTTGGTGCAACCTGCTGATCTTCTGGATTTTGTTTTTCAGGTGTGAATTCAAGTGGAAAGCAAGACATCCCCCAACGAAGATGCCATCTATTGAGGAGAAAGCAAGCAGCATTTACCTGTTTGGTGAGGAAACAGACTCTGATGGCTGTAGCAGTGGTTCAGACACAGGTATGTACTTTGAGCCACCACATAACGCCAACCAGAGTGAGGATGATTATGACACACACGATGAGATTCCACTCGCACATCTGCGTGACAAGGCCATTGCCTGTGATATGGATGATGCCCCTGTGCCAGCCATTCCGGAAAGACCACTACGACTTGCCACAGCAGCCCGGACCAATAATTATGACACTGACCATGATAGTGAGGATGAGGTGCCACTGGCTCTCCTAAGGAAGGGAGCCACATGCAAAGGCCACCCAGTGCATTCTGATTTTGACACAGACGATGACATGCTTTTATCTGTTTTGAAGAAAGCACGTGGTATGACTGACATACAGTGCGCAGTCCTCCACAGTGCATTACGCTGCAAGTGCTGACAAGGATGTGGATGGCCATTTGGCACATGACATTCAAAGTAGTCCAGAGTATGTGGATTGGGATGGAGAAAATCCACTAGATCTGAGCCAAAGTAGTTCTTTGTCAAGCAATGATATAGTTTTGCCTCACCAGGGAACATCTGTTAGTAGTTCACTAACAAATGCTTGCAATATAGTTGGTACTGACACTGAGAGAGCACCATCTCTGAACCCTAATCCCAAGTGTTCCAGGCGACCCAGTAAGGTACGCCGAGCATGCCCACCATGTAAGATCACATGGGAAAAATGCCTGCAAGCAGTACACATTGATAACTTTGTGGGGCCAGTAAGGTCCAGTAAACCAACTTGGGCTCAGATAGCACAGAGATGAACTTCATGAATTTGATGTTCCCAGAGGAGCTGTACACCCTTATTGCCAATGAAACCAATCAGTATGCTGCGCAGAGAAAGGCCACAGCAGGCAAGGTTGACATGCGGTGGAGTCCTGTTTGTCCAGGAGAAATACGCACATTTCTAGGTGTCAGAATACACATGTCTATTGTACATGTTCCTGAATACAGGCAGTACTGGGAAACGCACCATGTATATGGTCGTTTCCCAGTAGCAGAGTACATGACCCGAGACAGGTTTGAAAAAATTCAGCAGTATTTCCACTACAACGATAACAGCCTCAGCCGACCACAGGGCTCTATGCGGCATGACAAGCTACATCATGTACAGCCAATACTGGATGCAGTACTTCATGCATGTAGGACACAGTACAATGTGCATCGTGAAGTGGCTGTAGACAAAGCCATGGTTGGCTTCCGTGGACACTTGACATTTAGACAGTTTATGCCTGATAAGCCAGAGAGGTATGGCATTAAGGTGTGGGTGTTGGTAGACTCTACCAATGGGTACGTACGCAGTGCAGAATACAGAGGTTGGACTGGCACACCGAGTTGTGGTTGACTTAACTACGGTACTGATTAGCAAGAAGCATCACATTTACTTTGATAACTTCTTTACCGCTGTTCCTCTGGCACAGCATTTGCTGCAAGATGGTCTGTACTGTTGTGGAACCATGCGTACCAATAGTTCTGGATGGCCTCTAACATTCAACAGACAAGCCATTGGAAAAGCAACCCGAGGGTACTACAAGCAAACTACAGAGTGGACCACTGCTGGGCTACTGAATGGAAGGATAGCAACCCAGTACTCCTCCTGTCAACTAACTGTATCCCAACCTTGTCAGTCTCCAGCACACACAGGAGAAAACGTGATGGAACAAAGACATTAGTGCCATGTCCACCAGTTGTAAACATGTACAACAGTTACATGAATGGGGTGGACCGAGCAGGTCAGCTCAGGACACAGTATCCCACTGCCAGAAAGGCCCGCAAATGGTGGCTGTACTTGTTCTGTTTCTTATGCGATGTGCCCATAGTCAATGCTTTCATTATATCCCGTGAAAGTAACAGCCACCAGCAACTGTCACGGTCTGGACATGCTACTCCAGCCACACAGTTACAGTTTAGAAGGAACCTTGGCTTGCATCTACTTGCCAATTACACCAAGAGGAAATGGTGCACTGAGATTACTGTCCCAGAGTCTGTGCGCAGATTTGAGTCTGGCTCACACTTTCTGGTGAAATGGCATAAGTCACGATGCAAAAACTGTGCCAGCAAAGGTAAACGTGCTGAGCCTTCATGGGGGTGCCCAACTTGCAAGATCAACCTGTGTGCCAAATGCTTTGGTGAGTACCATGCCCATAAATTTCTTGTGGGTTGCTGACACCAGGAAAGGCACATACCTGATGCACTTCAAAATCAAGATGTGTTTGTGTATGGAACTGGGGATCTGGGAGTGTGGTGCTGAGTACTGTGTGCGTCACTGGTTGTCGCACCTAAACATGCATCTTGGAACTTGAAGAATCCTCAGCTAAGTCCCAGTGGACTGCTTTCCTGGATATGCATGGTTTCAAGGGTGCCACTGTGATGTCTTTTTCTGTGATGTGCACTTTCACTCACCCTCCTTTGACTCCTTATGGCCCTTGCCTATAGGACACATGTAAACGGAAAAGGCTGAGGTAAGGCAGAGTGCCTTACCATGCTTTGTGTTTACATGTGCCCTCTCTATGCCTCCTTGGTAGTTACCGGCCAAACCCTAATGCACCAAGGCCAGGAAGGTTCCTCTTGAGAGATTTGTGCCAACTGCTCTTGTGCTGGTGGGTGCATCATGGGAGGCATACCCAGCCACCATGGATCCAATGATCCATCTAGATTACAGTTGGGAACTTGGAGACTCTTCACCTCAGTCCCATAGTGCTGCTGTCTAAGATAAGCATGGCCTCAGGGGTGCCACTGTGAAGAAAAGTTTCCCTTTGGAAAAGGACACATGCAAAAAGACAAAGCCTGGGTCAGTCTTGATCTTTTCACATGTTGTCTTGGTGTAACTCTCCACGTCAGTCTCCCTCCCTTCAGGTGTAGTAAATGTATGTAGGTCAGGGCAAGAGGGTTTACATTAGCTCCCCCCTTTCAGTCCTTATAGCCATTGCCTAGAGGACACATGTAAATGGAAAAGGAAGAGGTAAAGCAGAGTGCCTTACCTTGCTTTTTGCATTTACATGTGGCCTCTCTATGCCCCCATGGTAGTTACCGGCCAAACCCTAATGCACCAAGGCCAGGAAGGTTCCTCTTCAGACTTTTGTGCCAACTGCTGTTGTGTTGGTGAATGCATCATGGGAGGCATACCCAGCCACCACGGATCTTATGATCCACCTGGATTGCAATTGGGAACTTTGAGATTCTTCAGCTCAGTCACATAGTGCTGCTGTCCTAGGTAAGCATGACCTCGGGGGTGCCACTGTGATGCAATGTGTCCCTTCGGGAAAGTACACATGTAAAAAGACAAAGCCTAGGTCAGTCTTGGTCTTTTCATATGTTGTCTTGGTGTAGCTATCCACTCAGTCTCCCTTCCTTCAGGTGTAGCAAATGTATGTAAGTCAGGGCAAGAGGGTTTACATTAGCTCCCCCCTTTCAGTCCTTATGGCCATTGCCAAAAGGATACATGTACATGTAAATGGAAAAGGCAGAGGTAAGGCAGAATGCTGGCACTGCATGCAATTGGGAGTCATTGCTGTTACCAGCAGTCTAAGTGGGTAGCCAGCACCGGTATGGGACACTTCAGATGCCCACGAGCTGAAGCTCCATACCTGTCCTCAGCATATTAGTGGAGTGGCGGTCCTTACTCTGCTTTTTCCGTTTACATGTGCCCTTTCTGTGCCCTCTTATCAGTTAACAGCCAAGCCCTTATGCACCCAGGCCCAGAAGGTTCCTCTTGAGAGATTTGTGCCAACTGCTCTTGTGTTAGTGGGTGCATCACGGGGGGCATACCCAGCCACCATGGATCTTGTGATCCACCTAGATTGCAGTTGGGAACTTGGAGACTCTTCAGCTCAGTCCCATAGTGCTGCTGTCCAAGGTAAGCATGGCCTCAGGGGTGCCACTGTGAAGAAAAGTTTCCCTCCGGAAAAGGACACATGCAAAAAGACAAAGCCTTGGTCAGTCTTGGTCTTTTCACATGCTGTCTTGGTGTAGCTCTCCACTCAGTCTCCCTCCCTTCAGGTGTAGTAAATGTATGTAGGTCAGGGTAAGAGGGTTTACATTAGCCCCCCCCCCCTTTCAGTCCTTATGGCCATTGCCAAAAGGACACATGTAAATGGAAAAGCCAGAATTAAGGCAGAGTGCTGGCATTGCATGCAATCGGGAGTCATTGCATGCAATTGGGAGTCATTGTTGCTACCAGCACTCTGAGTGGGTAACCAGCACTGGTATGGGACACTTCAGACGCCCATGAGCTGAAGCCTCATGCCTGTCCTCACCATATTAGTGAAGTGGCGGTCCTTACCCTGCTTTTTCCATTTACATGTCCCCTTTCTGTGCCTCCTTGTCAGTCATTGTGTGTAATTTGTTTTCATAGGTGGTAGGTATTTACCTCTGCAGCAGCATCACCACTTATGTACCTTACAAAAAGAATAATGCCCCTGTGGACAGGAGTGAAGATTTGGATGGTCTAACCAGGTAATGAATTATGATATACATATATATATATGTAGTCTTCCAATTCATCTGTCAAACATCAGCAGTAATCTGTTGGCATTTTCTTTTCTGGGAAGGTTAGTCCACCTTCTGACACTGACATGGCTTCACGAGCAAGAGAACGACAAGCGAGTGTGTGGGTATGTGGCCATTCCTACATTCACTGGGCTGCCAGCCATGCCTCCATAACTAAAAACCACTACAATTTGAGCTTCCCCACATCCAGTGTGAAGGTATACTGGATTGCAAGAATAGGTATGCATTGGAGTGGAGTATTGCAGTTGTTGAGAATTGTTCCATCTACCCTGAGCCCGACATCCTTGTGCTACACATTGAAGGGAATAATGTGATCAGTCAACTACTCGGAAGGCTACCGGTTCAAATCAGAGCAATTTTTGAACACCTGCTGTCATGGTGGCCATGTTGTCATTTTGTGTGGTCTGACATAATTCCTCGCCAGATATGGACAGTCAACACGCAGCGCACAAGGCCCAGACATTTACAGAATGGGTTCATGCATGGCTTGATGCACAGTGTTGGTGGATCTACAATACGCCATGACAGCATCACCGCAGAAGATGTTCACCTGTTCAGAAGGGATGGCGTTCACCTAACTGAGGAGGGCATTGCGTTGTTCTTGACTGACCTCCACAATGGCATGAGGAGAGCTGTGCAGGATTGGTAACATGCAGCTTGTGAGAAGAATGGAAAGCATCCATGACCAAGTAGGACCAGTATGGTAAGTAAAACTCTATTATGAATTGTGTTGTGTAAAATAAGATATTTTTCTGAGTTTGGAAAATAACTGTGGGAAGGAGGTGGTGAAGATGCTAAGAAAGAACAACTGTTTCAGGTGAGTGCTACCACATACAATCAAATATGTCAGCAACCATCCTCCAATATTTCTTTTTTTATTCTTTTTTTATCAGGCATGTGTACAGTTTAGATGACAGGAAGGGCTTAGTAATACAGAACTTGATCCCTTAGGTCCATTGCTGAATGGACACATGTAAAGAGAAAAGCCATAGGTAAGGAAGACTGCTGACACTGAAGGAGGTTGTGAGACTGTAGTGATATCAGCTGTCTGAGTGGGTAGCCAGCACAGGTATCAGACAGATCAGATGGCCTTGCATGCCAATGAAGTCCCATGCCCGTCCTGGGTTCATCAATGGAGTGGGGGTCCTTGCCTTGCTTTTTCTCTTTACGTGTACCCATTCAGCAGTATGTCGGCTACACCAAAAATGTGTATATTTACAATGATATCTGTCTACATGGTAAAACAAATGGGTCTAAATGCTGTACATATGTACAGGTATCCATTTGTTTCTGACTTAGGTTATGGAAATTATGATTTTTTTCATATTTTGTTAAATAACTTTGCAAGGGAGCATCTGAATGTGCTAAGTAATATCTCAATTTGAAGACAGTATTGATAGTTGTAACATGGTAAAAGAGCTGTGCATGTACGTTGTACACATGTACAGATATTAAAGTTTGTTTTGGAGTTATGGAAAATTATTTTTTTAAATATTTTGGTAAATAGCTTTGCAAGGGCGCATCTGAATGTGGTCAGTGTCTGCTGAGCAACTTTTGCATTTACATTTTTAGTCTACCTCTTATGGTTAAAGAGTTATGAACATTTGTTTTCTGTATGGCATTAGAAATGGATTTTATGAAAATGAGCTCAGGCTGCACTGTTGTTCCTATGGTGGAATTAAGCAGGCAGCTTTTTTTTGAGCTGCTCCAGAGTGAATGAGTTAAACAGAGTCGTAAACAGGCTTTGTTTAATGTGAACTGGTAGCCTATTCCACAGGAGTGGCAACCTCTGATAGACACAGCTGTCTCTCCAGCAGGTCCTATTTATGTCGCAAGTCAGGTTAAGGTCCCTGGAACAAGTGACCCTTGTCTCATTTGACTTGTGGATGTGCAGCATTTCCATTAGATATGGATCTGAGATTGCTCTGTAGGCCAGGCACAAGTCTCCTCTAAGTAGTCTGTATGCTACTGAGTACAGTGGCAGTGACTTCAGTCTAGCAGTGTATGATGTGCTGGAGACCCTGAATTTTCTTGGTTTTAGAAATCTCTGAGGTCTCTCAAGTTGCTGGAGGTGCCTGGTAAGGTACATACCAAAGGGAGCACTGTAGTCAATTACTGGCCTGATGAGGGTCGAGTACAGGGGTGTCATGCCCTCTTTTGCTCTTGAGGCAATGTCTTTGCTAATGAGGTGTGTGACATAGAATGCCTTCCTTACCACATTAGACACGTGGTGCTGAAAGTGTAGGCTACAGTCAACTTGCTTTCCCAAGTCTCTCACTACTGAGTTGTTATTTAAGGTATTATTATTTATGTTACAGTCTGCAGGGATATCATTTTTACAGAAGGGATGACATGGATTTTCCTGCATTTAGTTTGAGTCAGTTCTATGCATTCTATCTGCACAGAACTGAAAAATTCAGAAAAAAACAGATCAATTATTTGTCTCCTTTTCAAAATCAAGATCGGAAAGCCAGTTATCAAAATAATTTTAGCCAAGTGGCTAACTGATTGCATTTCCTTTGTCTACAACAAACTGGGTTTTATCCCTGCCCAAACCCTTGAGGGCTCATTCAACAAGATCCATGGCAACCTCTTCAGCATTTCTATCCAGGTCTTCCACAGACAATATTTGTGCTGCAGCTAAAAAGCTGATATGGTCTCTATGGGAAGAGCAGCCTTTAACTCAATACTACTCAGGAATATCCTTTCTTAGTGTACACCTGGGATTCGGGTAGCTGGGGATTCTGTCCCACATGTTGAGTAACAAATGTAAATTGACAGCGTCAGATAAAATTATATATGCACCATAACATTCCATCTGTGTTGCCCATTTTCATTCTTCCTCAATTACCCTCCCTCCACCCCCTACCTTTTTGCTTAAGACTTCAGGAAGAATTTGAAGATACCATGGGAACCAAAGTTCCTGTTTTTCCTTTAAGCTCCAGATAGTGGTGTCTCATACAACCATTATTTCTTGCATTGTAACACAGCAGGAAAGGGTAGCAAACAAGATCTGAGATAGTGAGAGGAACTATAACATTATGGATAAGGGATGAGCTCAAGAGTTTGCAGTATCCATGAGCTGTAAATAGCAGACAAGTCAGATCTGAACCCCATACATGTTGAGAAAGAATGAAAATGGACAACAAAGATGGAATGTTATGATGAGTACATAACTTCTTTTTTTGTGTATAGTATATACTGTTTTGTTACATTATGATGTAATCTAGACTGAGCCTGTAATTGGTCATTGTTTGATCGATGTTTACCCCAGTAAATAAATATTCAAGGTTCCTGGCCATCAACAGACTGGAAATACCATATGGCTAGTCTGAAAGAGCAGAGATCTGGGAAGGCTAAACAGAGGGATCGGTCTGTCAGGGCTAGAAAGGGAGTACAGAGAATGAGTTTTGCCTTTCATATTTTGTCCTTCTGCAGACATTTCAATATCAGTAGGATTGGATGAAGGAACTGAGGAATTTTGAAGACCACTGATGGACAAGGGGATCTCAAGGTGTATGGGCCCTGTAAGGGAATTGTGGGAAAATGTATTGCAGTTAAAGTTTGTTGGGCAGTCAAATAGGTCATAGCAAGGCTCTCTGCAACAATGGAATATCCTCTGTGCCATTGCCAGATTGAGAAACCCCTGGTAAGGCGTCAACAGACATCTGGTGAGCCTGTCTGCAAGAGAGAGATGGCTTGACTGGGAATATTTCCTGCTATCTGTAAGCGATGTAAACTGATAAATTATTCCCATAACCTCATGGCCTCTCAACACAAGGGACAGGATCTGGTTCTTCCCTCTTTGCTTATGTTCCACACTTCTGACATATTGCCAGGGTGGACAGCAACTTAGCCACAGGGAAAACAATCCTTGCTCAGACCAGTGAATCCTTTGTGGAGGCAGCTAAGAACCAATCATTGAGATTGGGGAACATCTTGATCCTCTGCCATCTCGGGTGAGCCTGCCACCACTGCCATGAATTTTGTGAACATCCTGAAGGCTGTGTTGAGTCCAAATAGACATGCACTAAACTGGAAATGACTGGCCCTCATATTAAAGTGCACAATCCATCTGGAAATACAAAGCTGATATAAGTATATTTTTGCACTTGTTCTAACTGTTTCAGTGGTATTTAATAATTCTGTGCTGCATTTCTTTATTTTGTTGAATTTATAACTGTTTTACAGGCTGCACGTGTTAAAGAAATTCCATCTGCTTGTTGCTGAACTGCTCTTAGATTGTAGTTTTAACAGTATTCTGCAAAAGCTGCTCTGAGTTTGCCAAAATATTTCTAAGGTGCAAAGTTTTTGTGTGTTGTGAACATTTATCATAGTTAAAGTAATGTCTTTCGGCTTTTCCTGGTTAGGGGTCACCACAGCTGATTGGCAGTGGATTTTTACGGTGCCGAGTTGTCAGCCCGACACCCAACCTTCAAAGAAGGCACACCCACTCACACACGCACTTACCTGCATGTCTTTATATGTCACTCGACTTCGGGGAGGACATGCAGACTCCACACAGAAGGCACTCCAGCCGAGAATCAAACGGGAGAACCTCTTGCTGTGAGGCGACAACGCTAACCGCTGCACCACCATGGCCTTGAACATTTATCATAGTTAGTGAACTTATTTCCAAGGATTCTTCATATTGCAGAAATATGTACTTCTGTTCTGATCTCTGTCTCCATTTTATTTTACCACCCTCACGCCCAGCTATTGTATTCTTAAACTTGGTGGCTTTTGAGCTGCTCACCTCTACCATAAATTAGATACTGGACACTCCTGCCAGTCCAATCCCATCAGATGACTCTACTGAGTACAGTGAGATCATCTGGGAAGGCCCACTCCCTTGGTTTCTTAACCTTGAATTATCTTCTGTTTCCTTCCTTATTACTTAAAAAAATGCACTTTATTCAGCTACTTTTGCTGTATTTGTGAATCTCCCTACTTTATTTTGCTTTTGCTGCTTGTTCTGAAAAAAGTGTTCAACTGCATTTAGTCTGCTGCATTTATTACTGCTTGTTAGTAGCCCGATTAAATTGTAATTGTTATTCTAAGCCTCTTAGTTTTGGTTTAAGGCCTTGGACTTCAGGCCAGTTATTTTACATTAAGAAGGTCTGTGGTCTATACCCTTGTGGGAGAAGAGGGTAGCCTCTGCCCTTCTGAGCTAGGAGTTGCTGGGTGAAGGCTAATTGTGTCTGTTGTTCTAAGTGTCTTTGTTCCAAACCAGTTATTTTACATTAGGAAGATCAGTGGTCGAATCTCTTGTGGCAGGACAGGAAAGCCTACACCTTTTTAAGCTAGAAATTGAAGGTTAAAGGCTCCTTGTGTCTGATATTCTGAAAGTGCCACAGTTCTGGTTTAAGCACTCGGGGCTGCAAACCAGTTATATTACATTAGGAGGGTTGTGGTTTAGACTCTTGTGGCAGGAGAATGTGACCTATACCCTTCTAAGCTAGGAACCGCTGGCGAATTGCTGCTTTATTTAACCTTTTTTTTTTTGCTTTTGTGACTGTGATTTTATGCACTTTGAATTTCTTGTACTGCTGCATTTTACAACATAGGCCATATTCAGACTTGCTGAATCCAGACTGTATGGTATCACTTCATAGGTAGTTACTAGGCTATCGGCCCTAGGGCCTATATAAGCCTAGCCCAAAAGGTACCCTGGCTTTCGCCACCCAAGAAAATTATTTTCTTGTGCCCCAGTCGAGCAGAGCCACAGAGGTGATCCCTGTGGTGAATTTCCTACTTCCCATCCAATCACCAAAATTTTTCTTGAAGAGTGCTAATGAGGAGCTTTGTTTGATACAGATAGGTAGTTTGTTCCAGAGTATGGGAAGTCTCTGGGACGGGAATCTATCCCTCCAGCATGTTCTGTTTATTGTGGTGACAAGGTTTAGGTCCCTACAGCATGTAGCTCGGAGGGATTGGGATTTCTTTAAGTGGAGCATGTCCAACAGCTCTTGGTTTGACATAGCTTTGTATGTTAGGCAGAGATCACCTCCGAGTAGGCAATATGCGACGGAGTAAATCTGGAGTTTTTTGAGACGGTCTGCATAGGGCATCTGTTTGAGGCTGGTAATCCTCTTTGTGAGGTATTTCTGTGGCCTTTCCAGTTGTTGAGCACTTCAGCACTAAAACCAGTTCTTCACTGAGATACTGAAAAATGTGAGACATCCATTGCATCTAAATAACTATAAGTGTTTCTTTTTGCTCTTATATTGCACATTTAATCTGTATTTGCATTCTACTGTCTGCTTGAATTCTCTGAACTGTTTCTGCCACATTTTACTGTATACTGTACTAGTTTAGCTGTAGCATAGCCTATTTCCAGGTTTGCTGTTTCTGGGTCTGATCTGTAACTTCTGAGCATCAAATTCAAGCCATCTTTGTTGGTGAAGGCCCTTCTGCATCCTTGTGAGAGGAGAGTTTTGTCTGGGTCCCATCTAATTGAGGGTGATTGGACTAGATCTCAGAGTGAGTGTCCTTATTGGCTAGTTTGAATTAAAAGGGGTATTTCTTGTTTTAGTTAAGCTCCGCGTTTGCGCTTGCTTGCATGTGGCGCAGCATAGTGCACTACCATGCAGCAGTGGTTATGGCTGGTGGTTACAGACACAAATGTTTTCCTTGTTAAATTTTCCCTTAGCACTTTGCTTGTGGTCCTCTAGAGGTTTTTCATGGCCCTGCTCTACTGTCAGGTGGAACACTAAGCCTAGCCTCAGCGGTACCAGCACACCTCTCACCCACTAGCCATTCCTAAGTGCAACCTCTTTTCCTGACCACATAAATTTAAGGACAATTTCCCACAGTTTCTCCAGCCAGCTTGGTCAACATGGGCATCAATTGCCACATGTTCACTGACAACCCTTTACTCGTAGTCCACACAAACTCAACATTTAAGGGATGCAACTATTTTAAGAACTGTGAGTCCATGCTCTCTCACACTCCAGACAGTACATATGACAATGAACGGGTTGTCAGCAAGCATACCTCACCTTGTACTTCACTCAAACACACATAACACATAACTACATATGCGGAAGTCCTCACCAAGAAACATGCCTAAACACCAGAGACCTTCCAAACATAAACACATGGACGCTACATATAATACTTCCTCTGCAGAACACAATGGACACAACAGCTCATGCACCAGTGTCGCACCTGTCAAGCCCTTAAGACAAAAGAAAAAACAAACATATTAGTCACAGATGATTCCATCATGAGACGCACAGATGTCCCACTCACCACGCTGGATAAGGAAAAGGTCATGGTTAGCTGTCTGTCAGGTGCCAGCATCTGCCATATCACACACACACACACACACACACACACACACACACACACACACACACACACACACACACACACACACACACAAGTCTCTCAACATCAGGTACTGTTATGACTCGTCATAGTCTGTGATGGTGTGAACAACTTGAGACATACCTCTCTGGACTATAAGATGCAGACATTTGTGTAGTCATGGAGACCTGGTTCAAGGCTCTGGAGAGCACCCCAGCCATACCAGGTTACACCCCCTTCCACACGTTCAGACCACAAACTGAAGGCATGAAAACTAAAGGAGGCAGTGTATCAATATTCATCAAGGATAAATACACCTCCAGAATGGTTAAACAGTATGATTCACTGGAGATACTTCAGGTGCAATTAACTGTTGGTAGGATAGCTATTAAAGTCACTGCCAGCTACAGGACCCCCTCCATGAATCAGGAGACCCACTCTGCCTATTTGGATTAAATTACGTCTATGACGATACATCTGAACATCATGGTTTTGGGTGACTTCAACTACCCATCCATTGACTGGGTAAATTACTCATGATCTAACTCTCTTGCCAAAAGGTTCCTCGACTTTGTTTACTCCAATGTCCTGGATCACCTGGTTGACACCCCCACAAGGGGTGCCAACACCCTGGATCTGGTGCTTTCCGATATGAGGGACCACTGTAGCACCCACACTGTGGGGTCTTCCGTGGTGAGACCTGACCACAAATCAGTCTCATTTGAAGTAACTATCAAACCTGACCTCACCCCCCCCCCAGCAGCAAATAAACTAAAAAAACTTCTCCAAAGCAGATTATAACATCTTATGGGATGGTATAAATAGCTTCACTGCATATCCCTCCTCAGATGGAATTGGCAACTATTCTGAGTTCTACACCAGTGCTTTACACAAACATGTGTATAACTGCACTGACTGCCGTACCTGAAAGGACCAAAACAAAGCTCCTCAAGAAACAGCAAATGTGCCTGGTAGACAACTGCCATTAACAGGCTTTGCAATAAAAGGAAGAAATTGCTGTCTAAGAGTAAGAGGAGGCGAGCCCTAAAATGGAAACACTCCGTCCTCAGCTTGCACAAGAAAATAAGACTTCTTGTGAAGCCTTCCAAAGCAAACTATGAATCCAAATTAGATTTCTCAACTAAGGGCAACCATAAGGCATTCTTTAGTTACATCAGTAACCTAAAATGAAAGGCCCAGATTTGTGCTGAGCTGGTAGTTAATGATACCACATACAGTGAGCCTGTGGACATAGCTAACCTATTAGCTGCCAGGTTCTGTGAAAACCTCATGCCCCTGTCCTCATCACACTTACCCCATAACATCCCTATGACCTGTCCCCTACTGTGAATCTCCAAACAGCAGGTTGTAAACACCCTCTCTAAGGCCAAAAACACAGCATCTATGGGACCTGATAACTTCCCAGGCTGCATCCTACATGGCCTCCAACAAGAATTAGCAACACTATTGGGTAGTCTTTCCAGTCATAGTCTAAGCAACAGCTTCATCCCAGCTAAATGGAAAACAACCACTGTTACTCCCTTGCACAAAGGTGGTGCTTCCATTCACCCCGGGAACTACAGATCTATTAGCCTGACTAGCCTTATCTGCAAGGCCACGGAGAGAATCATCATGGACCTCATCAACAAAGATATAGGAATCTTAAAACACTTGACCCTACTCAGCTTGGA
Source organism: Protopterus annectens (assembly GCF_019279795.1). Lineage (NCBI taxonomy): Eukaryota > Metazoa > Chordata > Ceratodontiformes > Protopteridae > Protopterus > Protopterus annectens. The sequence goes on from NC_056745.1 coordinate 528,256,613, forward strand.
TTTATCAAAGAGAGATCATGCCTGTTAAACCTGGTGGACTTCTTCGATCCAGTCATCAAGGCCCTGGATGAGGGGAAGTCTGTGCATAAGCCTACCCAGACTTTTGACACTATCCCCCACTCAGACACCATTGACAAACTCACCCAGCTAGGTATCAACCCTTATATCGTTAGGTGGGTCACTAAATGGCTCAGTGATAGAACACTAAAAACAGGGGACTCCACCTCTAACAGCAGACCTGTAACCAGTGGTGTTCCATAGGGATCAGTCCTGGAAGCTCTACTGTTTGGAATCTATTTCTCCAAAGTACAAGCAAAAACTAAAGGTCTGTGGCTCACAAAGTTTGCTGATGACTGCAAACTGGGAACAGTCATAGAATCTCCAACTGATGTTAACATCCTACAAGAGGGTCTTAAACAAACAAATGATTGGTGCCAAAGTCACTACCTTAAACTCAATGCAAAAAAAAGCACTATCATCCTTTTCAGTAAGAGCGATGTTCCTGCTAACTACCATATCAATAGCAACACCCGAAGTACATGTTCAGTGGTGGACAGACCTGGGCACACAGGCTGACAGCAACCTTATCTCGGATCACCATGTCTCCACAGTGATAGGAAGGGCATTCTATATTGCTCATCTCATAAGTGGATTGCCTCCAGAAAAAAAAGAAGTTATAATCTCCCTGTATTCTTCCCTCATCAGGCCAATAATTGAGTACAACTCCCATTTTGGCATATACCTTTCCAAGCACCTGCAGCAACTGGAGAGACCACAAAGGTTCCTCATAAAAAAATTCAAGGTCTTCAGCATCTGTCCTATGTAGATCATCTGAAATCATTGTCACTTTTGTTTCATACAGACTACTCAAAGGCAACCTCTGCCTTGCATATAAGGCAGTCTCTGACCCTGCTTTATTGGAAATGCTGCATATCCGTAAGTCAAATGGTACACAGATTACTTACTCTAAACACCTTAACCTGGTATGTGACATTAATATAACCTGCTGGAAGGTCATATTGTCTCCCAGAGGTTACCACACCTTTGGAACAAACTCTCACTTCATGTCAAACAGAGCACCTCCCTGACCCTCTGCAAATGCAATTTGGATGACTGGATGGGAAACTGTAAGTTTACCCTGGGGGTTGCACCTGTGTCCCTCTTAGATAGTGGCAATAGGTGCTGATCATGGAAATAAGGGTAGTACTTGGCTCGGCTTGTAAAGGCCCTAGGGTCATTAGCCTAGTAACTAACTGATCCTACGACAAGCTGCCCAGATGTCCTTGCAATTTTATGTGCAAACAGGCATCCTGGAGATACAAAGAGAAAGTACAGTTATGTAAAATTTTACCATAACATTAGATGTCCTTCTCTTCACTGCTGTAATATTCTTAGTGGTAGGGATCTCCTGCCCAGGGCATCCTGATGTTTGGCCAGTATACCAAAGCCTATTGATTTTGTATGTACCATATGTCACACACATGCTCCCTGCACAGAACGTAGGGCATAAAAGTTATGTACGGACACAGGTACAGAACTGAATTGTTCCAGAAGAGAACAGTCTTCACAGAACAAAGGAGCGCATGCACATCCAGAAGGAAAAAATGCTGAAGAAAAAGAGGGAACCCTCAGCCAGAAGGGAATCAAAAAAAAAAAAGACAGAACAAACAAGAGGGGGTTGGAGGGAGGGAGTGAATACTGCAACAGTGAAGAGAAGGATATCTACTGTTATGGTAAGATTTTACACAACTGTACTATATCCTTCTATATCCTTGTTGCAGTATTCTTAAAGGTAGTAAGTGTAAAAAAGCTCAAGAAACAAAATGGGAGGTGGAAGATTGAGAAAGGCCCTCAACAAGCCCATATAAAATAGTTTTAGCAAAACCTGCTCTGGCCGTAGAAACCACATCCAACTTATAATAGGTTTATAGGTGTGTACTAGGCTAATGGCCCTGGGGCCTTTACAAGGATAGCCATAGGATTACCCTGACATGGTGCCACCCGACCACAGTTCCCAGTGCCTCTGTTGAGTAGAGCCACTGGAGTTATCCCCGGGGTGAATTTTCTGTTTCCCATACACTCATCAAGATTTCTCTTGAAGAGGGTCAGTGAGGTGCTCTGCTTGACATGTATGGGAAGTCTATTCCATAGCATGGACAGTCTCTGGGTTATGAACCTGCCTCTCCAGCATGTTCTGTTAATTGTGGTAATGAGGTCGAGGTCTCTGGAGTGTGTGGTGCGCAGGGACTGGGATTTCTTTAGATGTAGCATTTCTAACAGAGCTGGGTCAGACATGGCTTTGCAAGTCAAGCAGAGATCACCTCTAAGTAGGCGATATGGGACAGAGAATAGCTGAAGTTTTTTTGAGTCTGTCCATAAAGGACAAGTGTTTAAGGCCTAGGATCCTCTTTGTGAGGTACATTTACGGCCTCTCCAGTTGGTGCAGGTGTCTTGAGAGGTACATGCCAAATGGGTCATAGTACTCAATGACTGGCCTAATGAAGGAAGAGTAGAGGGAGACAATGACCTCTTTCTTCCTGGATGCAAAACCCTTAGTAATGAGATGTGCCACACAGAAGGACTTTCTGACCACAGTGGCAATGTGGTGATCAAAAGAGAGGTTGGTGTCAACCTTTGTTCCCAGATCTCTTATAATGCCTTCTGTGTTCAGTGGACTACCATCAATGCATTCATTCATGGGAACTGGGTTTTTCCCAAAGGAGATGACACATTTTTTAGCATTGAACTTAAGACCATGGTTCTGACACTAGTCACTGGTCTCAGTGAGGCCATTCTGTAGGATGTCAACATCACTTGGGGAGTTAATAATAGCTCCCAACTTGCAATCATCTGCAAACTTTGCCAGCCAGAGTCCCTTCGTGTTGCCCTGGACTTCAGAGAAGTAGATACCAAACCCAGGACCGAACCCTGTGGGACTCCACTTGTGACTAGTCAGCAGTCTGACTTGGAGTCAGCTACTTTCACACTGTGGGTTCTATCTGTGAGCCATTTTGCAACCCACCTAGTGATATAGGGGTTGATGCCTGGCTTAGTGAGTTTTTCTATGATTCCTAAGTGGGGAATGGTATCAAAAGCCTTAACCAGATCAAGGTAGGCTGTATGAACCACTTTGCCTTCATCCACAGCTCTGGTGATTGACTCAATGAAGTCAACCAAGTTGAGCAGGCATGATCTACCCTTCACAAAACCAAACTGTGTGGGATACAGAGTTTGGAGATTCCCTATATCCTTGTTTATTAGGTCCATGATGATGCGTTCCATAGCTCTGCATATCAAACTCGTCAGGCTAATGGGGCGATAGTTCCCAGGGTCTGTAGTCCTTCCTCCTTTGTGGAGAGGGATGACTGTAGCAGTCCGCCATTTGGTAGGGACAAAGCCTGAGGTGAGGCTGTGACTGAACAAGGCGCACAGATGAGGTGCCAGTTCACTCCGTAGTTCATGTAGAACACAACCAGGGATATTGTCAGGGCCCATAGAAGCTGTATTCTTGGCCTTGAACAGTGTTGTTTTAACTTGTGCAGCAGTAATACTGGGTGCCTGGCAATATACTGGTATTGTGATTGGTCCTTGGGGGGGGGGGGGTAAAGTTGGCACTGAATCTGTCGGCCAGTATACTGGCAATGTCTGCTGGCTCAGTACAGGAGGTACCATTGTGCAGTAGCTCAGAGCAAATCTGGGTACTGCCGTGGATATTCTTTACATAACTATAGCAGGCCCTGTGGTTGTCTTTACTATCTGCTGCAATTCTGTTTTCATAGCTAGCTTTATAGGATTAGATGAGGGATCTCACTTTTTGTTGAGGCTGATAAGGGAGTTTTTCCAGTCTTGGGACCTCACCTTATTCCGCATCAGTTTCCTCCTTCTGTTGTAGAATTTGTTTATTGCAGGGGCCCACGAGACTGGTGTCCTTTTTTTTTGGAGGAAAGCATCTTGGTTCTATTGGGTATGGCGAGATCCATGCATTTGTGTACGTCTTCATACAGTGTACTGGTGTATGATTTGGCGGTCAAGCAACTATTCTTCATTTGCATGGGTGCCGTGAAGTTAGCCACCTCTGTTTTTTGGAGCCCAGCATTAGTTTTGTTTTTTCATGGTGGTTGCCTTTGTGGGGGGGGGGGGGGATTTCCAAGGTGATTAGTATGTGGTAAGATCTAACCAGGGAGGAGCTGACTATTAGTGTAGAGCAACGGTCACCCATGTTAGTAATGACCACGTCAAGGATGTTGCTACCTCTAGTGAGGGTAAGAACGAGCTGGTTCAGGACATTGGAATTAATGAACTCCAGGAAACGTTGGGCAAGTGTATTGGTACATCAGTAGTTTTCCCAGTTAATGGAGAGGTAGTTGAAGTCACCCAGTATGAGTGTGTTAGGTTGGACTCTAATATTCTCCATGGTGCTTAGGAACATGGAGGGAGTGTCTTGGGAAATGGTTGGGGATCTATAACAGGCTACAACCTAAATCGTTATCTTACCCAATGTTAGCTGCATCTGAAGTATCTCTGATGCGTTATGTTGTACTACCAGTGAATATGGAAACACCACCACCTTTGGAGCTTTGGAGCTTTGGTCCAAGTTCTGGGGCTGAAAGGTGTGGAATGAGTTACAGCCTGGTAGTGCATGGGGGGCCTTCTGCTTCCTTGAACCAGGTCTCTGTTACAGCACAAATGTCGATGTTCTCCAATTTAATGAGTGCTTCGAACAAGTGCATTTTGAGATTCAGACTTCTAGCATGACCCTCAGATTGCATTTATTTGTAGCTGTTACGGTGGTAATTTGGTCTCTGGAACAATGCCTAAAAAAGGCAATATAAGGGTGGCAAGAGCCTTGGCCAGTATCCGCAAGCCCAGAGGTGACAGGTGCAGGCGATCTCTGGCAAAGCATCAAGGTCTGTCAATCATGTCATCCCAGGCAGACAGATACTGGATCCCCTTAGAATGACACCAGAAACTTGGCCAATTGTTGAAATCAATCATTTTCTGCTTGTACTGTGGTATCATTCTGGGTGATGGTAGGATGCTGCTCAGGGCTAGGGTCATACCCGCCTGGGCTGCATAATCCGAGGGCTCCTCCATGTCTTTTTTCATGTAGTCCAGGGAGGTATATCTCAGGTCATTCACACCCACATGTGCAATGACAGAATCATATTTGTACCTTTTGTTGAGGGATCTGAGTGCATGCATTATGTGGCGGATCTTGGCACCTGACAGGCAGCTGACTGTTACTTTCTCCTTATTCAACCCAGTGAGTGTGCCTCCCTATTGAGTCACGTATGACTAGTGTGTTGGGCATGCTATTTTGTCTTAGGGGCTTTGGTTGAGTGGCACACTGTTTAGGAGAGTTATGAGTCAGGAGATTAGTGTTGTGCTGTGGTGTTCAAGTGCATTTCTGCCTTGGAGGTCTCTGCTGCTTGGGTAGATTTTTATTGAGAGCCTCTGCAAAGGTGGGTATGTGGTTTGTGTTTTTATGTGAAGGCAGTGTTGGTGTGTGTTCTGGAGGGCTATGTGTTCCATGTGGTGTGGTGCAAGTGTTGACCTTCTCCTCTTGACCAGCTATTCCGGTACTGGCTGGTGAGTGCGTGGCTTCCAATTTGGATATCCAAGTACATCTCTCGCAAGTCTGAGTGTTGGGAGGTAGGTAAGAGGAGAGGGTTGTCGGTGTACATGAGGCAGTTGCTACATTGCCTCAGGATGCACAAGTTCACCAGGTTAATAGGAGAAAGCACAGGAAACTGACCTTTAGACATGTCTGGAGGGATGGGCACTGATAATAAGTAATGGAGCTGTTTCCTTGTAGAATGTTTAGTGCTGGTAGCACTTTTGTGTGCTACTATAATTGTTACAAGAATCTGGTAAAGTGCTAGACTAATAAGCTAGTATAAGTGCAGGAGAGGAGAGAACTAGTATATCTAAGGGAAAAATTGAAGAGTAGACTTTGGCATCGCTCAGAAGCTTACAACAGTCCTGGATACAGCAAGTCTGTATCTGGACTAGACTAGTTACAGGAAAGGCAGAAAACAAGCGCAAATGCGGGCCTTTAAACCAAAAAGTTGAAAGAGATGGAAGAAACTGCCCAAATGGCCAATAAACCACAATATCTGGGCCAGAAACCACTCCTCTTGTGGTAGACAGTCTACATAGTGCTTACCTCTCCCACTGATAAGCTAGAAGGCTTCCCTCCAACACAGAAAGGTTTGAGGGGCTCAGAAGCTTACAGTCTTGGATACAGCAAATCTGTATCTGAACTAGACCAGTTACAGGAGAAGTGGGAAATAAGCTCAAACGAAGGTTTTTAAACCAGAAAAGTTGAAAGAGATGGAAAAACTGCCCAAATAGCCAAAACTACACTTTCTGGGACAGAAACCACTCCTCTTGTGGTAGATAGGCTACTTAGTGCTCACCACTCCCAATGATAAGCTAGAAGGCTTCCCTCCAACACAGAAAGGTTTGGGGGGCTCAGGAGCTTACAAAGAGTCCTGGATACAGCAAATCTGTATCTGGACTAGACTAGTTACAGGAAAGGCAGGAAACAAGCTTAGAATTTTTTTTTTTTAGTAAAGTGGAAAAGGAGAAAGCAGAAACAGAAGATAATTCAAGGGTAAGGACCTAAGTGGGTTGGCCTTCCCAAATTATCTCTCTATATTAAGCAGATTGAGCTAATGACACTAGACTGGGAGGAGTGTCCCAGATCAAATTTACAGTATGGGCGGGCAACTGCAAAGCCACCAAGTATAAGAACAAGACAACAATAGGGAGTCTGGGTGGGGAACTATTACAGCTACTAGCTCTAGCCACTAAATGAAAGTTTTAAACAGATAAAGGAGCAAGGAGACTCTAGAGAATGCTTTTAACTGCAAACAGATCAGTTATATGACACCTGATTAGAACACAGAAATCTCACATAAAATGCACAGAAAAGCACAGTTGCAGCACTCACAAACAGAAAATACAACTCTCCGTATGAAAAAGCAGTTTACAGTTAAGTAATTCAGTAAAAATGCAAGTAAAGTAATGAAACAGTATCTAACAATGAATAATACAGTTAAAACAGTACATAAATGCAGTGAAACAGTAAAAAACGCTTTATAATGGTGGAAAATGAAGTAGATTAGCTGTATAGCACAATTATAAGCATTAAAAAAGTGCAATTCAGTGAAATAAGTGTAAGAAATAACTTATTCTGCTCTTGGAATCTTAAGGAATTTCTGCTTAGTCCCAGTGATGAATCACCATACCACAGAGCCTGTTAAATACAAGCACAGCCCCTTGCAGACAAAGGGTTTATATACCAGAAAGGATGGAAGAATCTAGAAACTTGAATTACCACTCAGTCCTACTAGCCCCTGCTGTTACACCACTCATTCATGCTAGAGAAGGTCAGGAAACCCCGTTACTCCCAATAATAATGAAGACAACACATTATCAGCAAAAGAAGGAAACTCAACAAACAAAATTACCAGGCCAGTATGCACTGAAGACCAAGTAGCAGCTTCAAGGATGGAATTAGTGTCCAACCCCTTGAAGAAAGCACCAGAAAGGTAAAAGTCTTAGTGGAATGAGCTCTAACAGAAGTATGCAAACATTTGCCATGTGAAGTACAACAAAAAGAAATGGTCTTAGATATCTAGGGGGAGATGGCTTGCTTAGAAACAGCCACACCCAATGTCCTAGGATGAAAGGAAACACAAAGCTGGTCAGACTTACAAATGGCCTTAGTTTTATACAAATACTACCTGATCTGTCTGTGCAAATCCAAGGTATGCAAGACCCTTTCACTAGCAGTCTGAGGAGAAGGCAAAAAGGAAGGTAGTTGTACCGACTGATTCAAGGACAACTCATTTACTACCTTGGGCATGAAAGAAAGATTAGTATGAGGGGACACCCTGTCCCTGTAAAAAACACAACAAAAAAAAAGGAGAAATGGCCATAAGGGCCTGAAGCTCATACATCCTCCGAAGAGAAGTAACAGGCAGAAACAAAACAGTCTTCCAGGTACAATGTTGCAAAGAAGCACAATCTGCAGACTCAAATGGAGTCTGAGTCAATTTTTCCAAAATAAAATTAAAGGTCCCAAGGAGGAGGAATAGGTTTCCTTGGAGACCTAATATGCAGGATGGTTTTAAAAAATTGTTTGACCTCAAAAGAAGAATCCAAAGGAGGATTCAAGGGCAGACAAGCAGAAATGGCTGGCAAATGGAACTTCACAGAACAGACTAGGGCAACTCACACAAATAAGACAGAACCACAGGGACACCCACTGAAAAGGGTTCCTGGTTACGAGCATGGCACTAGACAGAAAACATACAAGATTTTCTGGTTGAGGGTTTTCTTGTCTTCTATAAAACCCTTACCACATTCTCAGAAAGGAGATGCCTGAAAGGGCTCAAAACACTATCACCAAAAGTGACAGCTGAGGAGTGGACAAGTAAGGATGGAGGGACACCCCTTGTCCTGTGTGAGGAGGTCCAACTGGTGAGGTAACTTGTGGTGATCCCCCATGGCCAGTTGCATTAAGGGGGAGAACAAGTGCTGTCTTGGCCAAAAGGGAGTCACCAGCAAACTTTTTGGGAGTCTAGTTGAATCATTTGCAGGACTCTTGGAAGCAGAGGTAAAGCATAATGAAACATCCCTATCCAGGGTAAGGAAAGGGTGTCCGTCTTCCATACCAGATGGCATAATACACTGGAACAGAAGACAGAAAGCTGCCTGGTCAGATGGAAGGCAAAAATATCTACTTGAGGAATACCCCAATGATGGACAATGTCCAGAAACATGTCTCTGTAAAACATCCATTCAACAGCCTGTGTTTTGGACCTGTTCAGAGATTCTGCTACTAGACTGTGCTCTGAAGGAATGTATACTGCCTGAAGAGTTAACTGATAACCAACGGCCATCTACCTAGCCTGAAAAGCGCCCTGCTGAGGAAGTAAAATTCTGTGCTTCCCTACTTGTTGACCTATCACATCACTATAGTGTTGTCTGTGTACACCTAGAAGGGGCATGGAGACAACATGGGGTGAAAAGCTTGAAGGGTCAGAATCAGAGCTTTCGTCTCTTTGATATTGATATGGTCTTACTTCTGATGGGAGGGTCACAGACCCTGAATCTTCAGGTGACCAAAAGAAGCCCCCACCCCAAGTCCGATGCATTGGTGAACAGTTCTTGAGAAAGGACTGGAGGCTGAAAGAGCAGGCCTGGGTTGACAGCAAACTGTAGAATCTACCACTCAAATTCCTTCTTTAGACAAGGAAGGAGAGGTACACTGAAATCCAAAGGGAGGAAATGCTGCAGCCAAACAGACTTGAGGCATCACTGAAGCTTCTGCGTATGCATTGTGAAAAGAGGAAACACTGGAATAGAAGGAGCCACGAATCCCAGGGCCCGAAGAAACTTTGGCTGGCATGGTAGTCAGAGGAAGAAGAGACTGAAAGAAGGCTGTCGATGGCAAAATGTTTGGAGGTGGAAGAGAGGCCAACGTTGGCATTGTCTCAAGTCCTGCATCTCAGATGCAAATGATCCTGAAAGGGAATCAGAACAGATTCTTGGAAGACTTTGAAGAAGATAGATGGTAAACTCCAGATCCTGTAACAGGCAACTGGGACAAGATGCTTGAAGCAACAGGTCATCTAAATAATGAAAAATCTGAATGCCTTGGAGCATGCAGAAAGCAATCACAGGAGCTAAGCATTTTGTGCATACCCTTGGGGCATTAGAGAGGTTAAAGGGCAAAGCAGAGAACTGAAAATGAAATGGAGACAGAAAAATATAAAAACTTCCTGAAAAGAGGGCGAATGAGGACATGAAGGTAAGCATCTTTCACAGCCAAAGACACCAGAATAACCTGGGGTAGTAAAAGAGGAAACAGGGTTTGAAGAGTAAGCATCCGAAAAGAAGCAACCTTGAGAAAGGTGCTGAGCAGGAAGAAATCCAGAACAGGTCTCCAAGTGACCGTCTTTCAAGGAGCCAGGAACATCCTGGAATAAAAACTCTTTCGAACTTGGGAAGAGGGGACAGGTTGAATGGTTCCCTAGTTCACCAGTGACCCTAGAACCTATGGAAAATGAGGAAGTTACTCTAGAGGCGGTTGATGAATCCCTGAAAAAGGAAGGAGAAACTTCCATACCATGATTTTACCCTGAAAGATAACAGAAAGAACCCAAGAGTCTGAAGTGATGAGATCCCAATGTGGAAGACAAAGTGAAAGCCATGGGGATAAAGGACCTTGGTCTAAGGGGGGATGGATTGTCAAAAAGAAGAAGGCTTATCAGATAAAGGAGACTGCTGGGCCACAAAAATCTGAGAAACCTTAGCAGAGGGGGGCCACCTACCACCCTTCCTGCCCTTGGAGGACTGGTGGGCTTGCCTGCGAACAAAAGCAGATTAAGAAGGATAATTCCTCTGGAACTTAGGGACAGGAAAGACAAAAATATGTTTAAGGTCTTTTGAGCCTTTGCCTTTCTCTTGAAGAGACTAACAGGTCAGCAGCAGCTGTCCCAATAGCATATGTTTTTTCCAAAGGAGCATCCAACAACTTGGCCTTAATGTCCTCAGGCAAAGACTGGAGATAAATCTAAGAATAACACCTCAAGACAGTCCCCTGAAAGGGGCATCAGCAGCATCACAGTTACATTTAATAGAGTGACAAGCCACTTGAGAAGAAGAACCTAAAATAGATAACCTGACAGGACTGAGCAACCAAGGCCAGAGCATACCTAGTCATGTATGTCTGGCAATTAACATTCCTAAAGGCCAAAGTAGAAGCAGTGTAAACTTTCTTACCAATCCTGCCCACTGCCCTACTACTCTCATCAGAAGGCAAATGTTTGGAAGAGGGCAAAACCTTAGAAGGTTTGTCAGAAGAGACTGACACAACAGCAGAATCAGCAGAAGGACATTTAAATACAAACTGACAATCCTCAGCAACCTTACAGAACCTATCATTTTTTTAGGAGCAGGAGGCTGAGAATCAGGAGACTTGGAAGCAGCAATGAAAGTGTCTAACAAGGCAGCCAACACAGGAGGAACTGCAGATGGTTTAGAAGTAGCCCCCTGAAGCAACTCATAATATCTTTTCTGAATATCAGACACTTGAGACGATTCCCACTGAAAATATTCCATCATCTTAGCAACTGTGTCCGCAAAGTGCAATTCCTCAAAAGGAGACTCAGGGCTAACAGACTCCTCCTCAGAACCATAAGTCAAAGGCAAAGGCATTTGTGAAGGATAGGACAAAGACCCCTCATCAAACACTGAATTCTCATCTGAGGAATCTGGCTCCTTAAGCCATTTCAAAGGGGCAGCAGTCCAAGAAGAAGCAGGCACCAAACCCTCCTAAAAAGGCTTCAGTGCCATCAAGGCAGAAAACAAGCCCTGAGTAAACTCTTGCCATTCCCTTTGAGGATCCTTATGATGGATCAAATCATGCTTCATTTTTTTTGTCTTTTCTTGGAAGGGACATCAGCCTCAACAAATACCGGAGGTTCCAACCCTTGGCGGGATTCGATAAGAGAACCCAGAATGTCCTCCCTGACCAATATCTGTGGAATTCCTCCATTACCTTCCAAGATAATCAACCATGATTCCCCCTCGACTTTCAGAACAGACGCCTGCAAAGCCTCAGAGGATGTGTAAAAAGACACATCCATGCCAGACTCTGATGGGGTTGCGGCAGAAGAATCCAAAGTAGATGCTGAATGACCTATAGAGCTATTACCAGCTTCTAAGTGGACATCCAGTGGAGGCTGGACAGCTAAATAATAGAGACTTCTTGGTCTTTTTCATTCCTGGCAGGAGTATCTTGGCATTAAAGTATTCTACCCTGTTAACCCGAGACAACTGTTTAAGCCACTGGTTTTAAAGAAAAATGGCCAGGGAAGACAAATGACTTCTAAATGTCTTAGGCAGAAAAGCCTAACAGGTACTACAAGATATATGGTTGTGGGAAGCAACCAAACAAGAAAGACTATGTTTGTGAAAATCCTTATGGGGAATTTGCCTCCCACACTGACATTTTCCCTTCTTGGATGACAAAAACTCTAGGTAAGCAAAATAAAATACAATACCAAGACAAAAAAAAAAAAAACAATTCCAACAAGACACTTATCTGGTGGCTAGGTATTCAGCACAGCAATGATGTTTAGACCAATGAGCAATAATAGTGTTCAGACTAGTAGCAAAGAAGTTCTGGGTAGCTGCATTCATATATCACTTTTATGCCCCATATTCTGTGCGACCTTGGTATACAAGTTAAACGTCGGGCTGCCCTGGGCAGGATATCCCTACTGCTAAGAATACTGCAACAGTGATATAGAAGGATATCAGTCTCCTTCGTGAAGACACGGAAAGATCAATTTCTCAGAGACCATCAGAAACCTATTTTTATGCATTTGTATGTTTAGACTGTTTAGGTCCAAAATAGGCTTGTGCTCTTTTTCTTTTTGTGGACCAAAAAGAATCATGAATGAACCCCTGATCATCTCTGGGCTGGTGGAACTTCCTGGATGGCTCTTTTATTGAGGAGGTTTACAAACTCTTGTCCAGTCACCTCTTTGGGGAATGTCTGGGAGTAGGAAGGAGACATGGAATTATATAGCCTTTGGGTATTATATCCTTGATTTATTGGCTCTGCATGATGGCCTGCCACATTCTAAGATGAACAGAAATATTACTCATGAATGCTTCTAGAGGTGGATAGTCAGGTAATTCCTCAGGGATTCTGTGCCTGATTCTGAAGGGGAATAATATGGAATCCCTGACTCTGTAGACTCCCTCATGACCTCGTGTATCTCACCAAATTTGGGGTCAGCAAGATGGCAATGTAGGGAGGCCTCCCCTTTATTCAAATCAGAGTCTGGGGTGCGGAACTTTGCTGGGGAGAGTAAGTGTCTCCTATGCTTTCTCTGTCTTGGGACATTTGGAGGAGATACGCCATAGAGTTCAGGAGAGGATTGGTCTCCAGACACCCTGGACCTGTGGGAGATTTTTGCTTTTGTGCCATGTTGGGATGATAATGTAAGTTACAATGACATGTTTTTCTGCGAGCTAAACAACCTGACTGGTTAAACTGGCATCATGTCCAGACCTACAGCTAACAATATTGAGACCGTTAGAACTGAAACTGGCAGTCCCACTGCCGATGTCAACCCCAATATATTAATACTGAGGCTGTAGTTCCAAATCTTGGAATCAGCACCTGCCCTGATGCCAAGTATGGCTTTAGTATCAATGGCACAAATGCCAGTGATGCCAGCACTGTGAATGGCAGCAAAGGGGTTGGTGCTTCAACATCTATGCCCTTGAACTTAGTGGATCTCTGCACCAAAGGAGCCAGTGTCAAGGTCACCAGTGCCAAATGCAGGGTTGGTGCCATTAGGAAGGGTTGCACTGGCACTGATGTAAAGGTTGCAGAAAATAATCACCTCCACCACTTCTACCAATACCAGGCCTGGAGAGAGAGCATGAGATGTGGATATGACCTTCTCTAGCCACTACAGAAACTGGGGGAGAAGACAGGACACTAATCTCAATTTGAGCCTTGATCAAAGGCTTCATTATTCTTCCTCAATGTAAATGCAAAAAGGGATAAAAAAAAGTAACACAGTCTTCTCCTCAGAGTGGGATTTGGCACTAAAATTACTGAAAATGGAAGACCATAGCGGATGAAGATTATGTCACAGAAGGGGTGGTTGCATAGAACTGAACATCGATAGCTAAGTCCTAGCTACCGTAAGGGAGTAAGGAAACCTGACTTTCCCAAAAATGATGACGTTCAGAGATGTCATATTGTTGTAATTGGTATTAAGACATAAGTGTTGTGATGTAGTACTTGTCATTATGAGCTCAGCAGATTCTATTTAGCAGAGGCAAACATCACAGGTAGCTGAGCGATCTTATTTGTAATTGTGCATGATCACAGCAGTAGGTGAAGCTGTGGATAGTTATAATGTAAAAATGGCTCTGCAGATGAAGTTTTTTTTTTAATTATTTTTTTTTAATAGCTTCTAATTATCACAGCCCAAACAGATCGTACACTGTCTTCAGCTGTACATGCACTTTTATGGTAGGAAGTGGGTAAAAGCATACATAACAAACTGCTTACCAATGAGGGGATCCTCAGTTTTGCTTGGCTGTTACAGCAGCCAACAGTGAACTACATTTTTTGCATTCTCTTAATTGCAATGAGTTAGTCAACAGTTCCAAGACTTGTAAAATGAAAGTGACATTAAAGAAAACTGCTCATCAAGAAAAAAATGAAACTTATTATAAAATAAATGAATACTGTCATGACTGGTAGAGATGGGTGAAGGCTGCCAGCCTAGCCAGATAGAATTGTGCAGATAATTCTATCATTTGTAAATGTGAAATGTTGAATTTAAAACAGTGTGGCAACATTGCCACCTGCTGTAAAGAAAGCCAAGTCAAGCATTTCTTGTTGGTCCTTTGAAATTAAAATTATTTCATCACTGCCTTTCATGTTTACAAGTCGGCTCTAGTCCGGCTAGATGAAGGCTTCCTGCCTATTTGTTTTAAGGCTAAAGTTAATTACCAGAATTTACATATGGAATGTCCTTTATTGCTCCAAGTGTAAAATGATGTAAATGCAGTTTCTGTCAGCCTGGGAACACCAGGAAAGTGTAAAAGATGATGTAATGTTTTAGCAGAACATCAGTTTCAATGTAAACAGTGAGAACCAGAGATTATTAAGCATTTTTGTCTTGACATCCAACTAACAGCACTGCCTTATGCTCTATGTAAGTAAGTTATTTTTGAAGTGTGTTTTCTTGTAGACATAGCTAGGACTATAAAGATTAGACTAAGTGTTTTTCTGTGATGTCAAAACTGTACTACTGATTTATTTTAAGTATTTCTGTGTGATCTCTGAACTCCTTCGACTAGCACTGTGTAGTGGAAAGTATGGTCTTTTGGTTTTAATTATTTATTATTAAATATTTTAAAACCTTTTAACTGTGGCTGATTTGTGTAGAGATAATTTAAGCTTTAGAGTATATTGCATATTTATAGAGTTTACTGTCCAGGTCACTCCAAATAAGCTTTGACTGTTAGTCACATCTACCTACCAATTGGATAACAATATTGCACAGTAATTACTGGACACCATTTTAAGGGCTTTTGGGTAGCTGATAAATATTAGCTGGGTGGTGGCAAGTGGTACTACCTTATAGTCTGGGTGAAAGGGGCACAGCTGGAGAACCTGTGCCAGCCTTCCCCAGAAGTGTCTGTGTGGTTGTATAAACTCTTATCTCAAAGTGTGTGTGTGCATCAGCTACTTGGGCAAGGACACGAAGCACTGGTTGGACAGAGAGGGTGTTGGAGATTTTACCTTGCCCAGCTAGGCTGGGATCCAGACCCTATATCTGTGCCAGTGGAGAGTCTTATTGGGGACCTGGAGAGCAAGGGAGCGACCAGCCCCAGACTGACTGTGATCCCTGTGTGCTCTTAAGGGAAATTGCACTTTACAGTGTGTATTTGTTATCCTTTCCTCATATATGAGTCACCCTCTCTGGTGTTAGTGGTGAGGACTGAGGCTCCATGATTGCTGGACCAGGGCACGGGTATCACAGAACTCAAGCTAGTTTTTCAAGTAACCCTTGAGAAATGCCGCTTGAGAGGGTTAGGTCTATCTGGGTGTACCTCACCCCATTCCCTGTCTTGCGAGCCCATCTGCATTGGCATTGCTACTCCCACTGCGGTGCTGCACTGAGATATCATATGTTTGCAACCCTAGGCTCCATCTTAGCAACTTAGCATTTTGCTGGCTGCTCTGTTTAACCATATTAGTTGTGATCGGTCATAACAGTGAATTTCCTTCCACAGAGATAAGGCTGAAGTTTTTGCAGTGCCCACACTATGGGTAGACATTCCTTTTCTATAGCTGCATAGTATTCCTCCCTGGGTTGGAGCCTACGACTGAGATAAATCACTGGGTGCTCTTCCCCCTTTGAAGAAATCTAGCTAAGTACAGCCCCCACCCCGTGGTTCGAAGCATCCACTTGCACAACAAATTCTTTGCTGTAATCTGGACTGGCTAACACAAGAGGTCCACACAAAGCTTCTGGAATGCCTGCTCACAAGCTGGGGTCCACACTACCTTCTCTGGCCTGTTCTTCTTGTCAGGTCTGTGAGGGGAGCAGCTATGGTACTATAACTGGGGACGAACTTTCTGTAGTACCCTACTGTCCCTAAAAATGCCCTCACCTGCTTTTTAGTAACAGGTGCAGGCCATGCCTGAATGGCTTAAACTTTGACAGGTTCTGACCTTATCTTACTACTCCCCACTCTATGTCCTAGGTAGGAGACCTCTGCCATACCCACCTGACATTTGCTCGGCTGAATGGCCAACCCTGCTCTCTGTAGACTGCCCAGCACCTCCCTGACATGCTGAAGGTGCTCTGGCCAGGAATGGCTGTAGATGGCAATAGCATCTAGGTAAGCAAGGGAAAACCCTCCTGCTCCTACTAGGATATAATCTACCAGCCTCTGGACAGGCGCTGGGGCATTCCTCATCCCAAAGGGCACCTGTGTGAACTCATACAAGCCAAAAGGAGTCACAAAGGCCGACTTCTCTCTAGCACTAGGAGTCAAGGACACCTGCCAGTAACCCTTGGTAAGATCAATAGTTGTAAGATACTTAGCCCCACCTAGCTGCTCTAGGGCCTCATCTGTTCTAGGCATGGGGTAAGCATCTGACTCTGTGTGACTACTTAATTTCTTGTAGTCCACACAGAACCTGGTGCTGTCATTCTTCTTTGGCACCAGCACCACTGGGGAGGCCCAGGAACTGTTGGGACTCTTGAATCACCCCTAGTTCCAACATCTCCTGTACCTCCTCCCTCAGGGTCTTTCTGACACTCTCAGGCACCCTAGAAGGGGTCTGCCTAATAGGCCTTTGGGGTCCTGTATCAACCTGGTGCTGTACCAGGTGGGTGCACCCTGGTTTCCCAGTGAACATGTCCCCAACTTCCTGCAACACTGCTTGGATTTCTGCTGGGACATTGCTACCCCTTCCACTGAGGTGTCAGCCTGAGCCTCACTGAGGAGATCAGTCCCTAGATCTCCCTCAGAATCCTACTGCAATCCACTGCAAATGCTCAGCACAAGGGCCTCCCTATCATGGTAAGGTTTCATCATGTTAACATGGTAGAATCTGTGCCCCTGCCATCTGCCTAGCTGTTCCACCATGTAGTTAACATCACTTACCTTTCATACCACCTTGTAGGATCCCTCCCAAGCTGCTTGCAGCTTGTTGTGTCTGACAGGAATGAGAACCATTACCTGCTGTCCCACAGCATACTCTAGCTCGAGCATTCCTGTCATACCACACGTTTTCCTGTTGTTCGGCTTCTGCCAGGTTCTCCTGGGCCAAGCCCATGAGTTCCCTGAGCCTTGTCATGAGGTTTAGGACATAAGCCACAACAGACTCCTTGTGAGACTCGCACTCACCTTCCCACTCATCTCAAATTAAATCTAGAGGTCCCCTCACCCTATCCCCATACAGCAACTCAAAGGATGAAAACCTGTGGATTCCTGGGGAACTTCTCTGTAAGCAAACAACAAATGGGGCAAGTATTTGTCCCACTCCCTCTTAAACTGATCTGCAAATGCCTGTAACATGGACTTGATTATAGAGTTTAACCTCTCAACAAAACCATTAGTCTGGGGATGGTAGGGGGTGGTCTTCATGTGCTTCACCCCACAGGACTTCCACAGACAAGCCAGCAGGTCTGTCAGTCAGTATTTCTTTTGGGAAACCTACTCTGCTAAAAATATCTAACAAAGCATTTGCCACCTTCTCTGCATCAATGGAGGACAAAGCTACCACCTCAAGATATCGTGTAGCATAATCCACTACCACTAGGATATACTTTTTCCCTGTGGAACTTGGGGTACTCAGAGGACCCACAATATCCATAGCTACCATCTGAAATGGCTCCTCAATCACAGGCAAAGGCATCAAAGGAGCTCTCACCTTTTCTCCTGTCTTGCCTACCTTTTGGCACTGCTCACAGGTCCTGCAGTACTCTGTTACATCTCTGGAAATTCCAGGCCAGTAGAAGTTCTGCATAATATGCCTCTTTGTACGTTTTATGCCTATATGACCTGCAAATGGAATATCATGGGCTATGGCTAGAAGATCCAGATGGTAGCCTCTAGGCACTTCCAACTGCTATACTCTCTCACCTTCTAGCTCTTCCTCAGAGTTCCACTCTCTGTATAGTAACCCTTTGTCCCAGTATACAGATTCCCCCTTTCCTTGAGAATCAGGTGCCTCCCAAACTACCTGCCTCAAGCCTTGCAATGTAGGGTCTGAGAGCTGAGCCTGTCTCAACTCTCTCCTTGTAACCCTTCCCAGCTCCCCTTCCACAGGAAGTCTGGCATCCTCTGACAGTGGTGCCTCACTGTCAGCCTGGGTACTACTACTCACCTCCACCTTTGCAGTCACTCTGTCCAAGGGACCATCAGTACCCACAAGCAGCTGTGGCTCACCTTCAGTTTCACTGTTACAGAGTAGCTCCCTTCCTGAAGTAAATACCTCACCAGTCCTGACTGCAAGTATGCAGTCTGGGACTCCCCCAAGCTACCAGACCAACATGCTTGTCTCCTAGCCTGACCGCATGTAACTGCATAAGCACATGGTACTGCTTCATCCAAATCCTTCCCTCTGAGGACTTCTGCAGGATGGTAGTTTAGTACCCCTGTTGTCTCAAGACAACCTAGTATTGGCATTTTGTCTTTCCCACTTAATGGCTCCATCACCTTTGGTTCCCCACCTTGCCTCTGTGGACACCTGTATGCATATGGCCCCACTGGTTGCATTCAAAACATTTAACCCTAGCTCCTGGATGTGTACCTGGACTAGTGGCTTCCCCTGTTACTGGCAGATTCTGTTGGGGTGGTCTGTGCTGCCTACTTGGGTTCATTTAGACTCATGAGCAGTACTGGGGGGTCCCCTTCCTTGGCAGGGCTGCCCTTCTTGCCAGGTATAGGTCTCCCTTCTTCCCCAACTCATCTGAAGTAGCACATTGTCTATCAGCTAACCAGATCCTCATGTCCTCAGGCAAAGTGCTAAGGGCTTGTTCCCTCACCAATAGGTCTTCCAGCCCTTCAAAAGTGGTGACCTGACATCCACTCACCCACTTATGGAAATAACTGCTCAATTCAGAAACATATTCGCACACACTTTCATCTGCCTTGGGTCTATGCTCACAAAACCTTTTCCTATACATTTCAGGTGTTAGCTTAAAAAGTTCTAAAAGACATTTTTTAACAGCAGTATAATCAAAACATGCAACATCAGACAATTTAGCTAATAAAGTTACAGTTTTACCATACAGTAAGGGGGTCCGGAAGCATACCCAGAGCCCTTGGTCAACTTCATACTGTTTACATACCCTCTCAAACATATGCATAAAACTATCAAAATTACCCCCTCTTTAAACTGCGTAAGAAATTTACTGACCTTTTCTTCTTCTGGGGTCCAGTTACTCCCTTCCCCATTACCTCCATGACACTGGAGAAGAGTCAGCATCTCCTCATGCTTTCTTGTTCCTTAGCTTGCAGATGTAAGTTTCTCATTCTCCTCAGCCTGCAAACATTGCAGTCTCTCATTTGCTTCTAATTCCACACGCCTGGCCTCCAACGCAAGTCTCTTTAGCTCCAGCTGGATTTTTAAGTCCACTGCAAAAAGGTTGAGCAGTCCATACTCTGAGGGTATTATATCTCCACTGCCAGTCTGATTGTCCTCCTGGATGCTGTTTTCTGATGCAGCTGTAACCAAGGCTGCAATCAGGTCTGCCTTAGTCAGGTTTCCATGCACCAGTCCCCTAGCCTGGCACATCTCCGCCAGCTGGTTCCTTGTCAGCTTTCCATACTCCTCTGCTGACATGCTGCCTGCTCACCCTGACTAACTAAGCTAACAAAATAAATAAAACAATTGTGATATGAACTCTTGACTATTCACTGCGTGGCTGTGTTAGAGTACAAAACACCTTCAAAGTTCACTGTACACAAGTTACAGGATTCACTCTACCCACACCACTGCAGGCCATTTAGTATCTGCCAACTAATTAATATGTGATGTGGATATTCCACCGCTGCCAAACAATTAATATGTGTAGGGGGATATCCCAACCACTGGCACCACTTAATATGTGCTGCCCATGCCCTGGCCCAGCAATCAAGAAGCCTCAATCCTCACCACTAACACCAGAGAGTGTGTCTCATATATGAGGAAAGGATAACAAATACACACAGTAAAGTGCAATTTTCCTTAAGAGGACACAGAGTTCAGTGTCAGTCCGGAGCTGGTCGCTCCCTTGCTCCCCAGGTCCCCAATAAGACTCCCCATTGGCACAGCTATAGGGTCCAGATCTCAGTCTAGCTGAGCAAGGTAAAATCTCCAGCACCCTCTCTGTCCAACCAGTGCTTCATGTCCCTGCCCAAGTAGCTGACACACAAACACTTTGAAATAAAAGTTTATATAACCACACAGACACTTTCGGGGAAGGTTGGCACATGTTCTCCAGCTGTGCCCCTTTTACTCAGACTATACAGTAGTACCACTTGCCACCACCCAGCTAATATTTATCAGCTACCCAAAGGCCCGTAAAAGGGTGCCCAATTATTACTGTGCAATATTATTATCCAATTGGTAGATGTGACTAAACAGTCAAAGCTTATTTGGTGTGACCTGGACAGTAAACTCTATAAATATGCAATGTACTCTAGAGCTTAAATTATCTCCACACAAATCAGTCACAGTTAAAATGTTTTAAAATATTTAATAATAAATAATTAAAACCACAAGACAATACTTTCCACTACACAGTGCCAGTCAAAAGAGTTCAGAGATCACACAGAAATACATAAAATAAATCAGTAGTACAGTTTTGACATCACAGAAAAAACACTTAGTCTAATCTTTATAATCCTAGCTATTTCTACAAGAAAACACACTACTAAAATAACTTACTTACATAGAGCATAAGGCAATGCTGTTAGTTGGATGTCAAGACAAAAATGCTTAATAATCTCTGGTTTTTACTGTTTAAATTGAAACCACAGTTCTGCTAAAACATTACATCATCTTTTACACTTTCCTGGTGTTCCCAGGCTGACAAAAACTGCATTTACATTCTTTTACACTTAGAGCAATAAAGGACATTCCACGTGTAACTTTAGCCTTAAAACAATAGGCAGGAATCCTTCATCTAGCTGGACTGGAGCCCACTTGTAAACATGAAAGGCAGTGATGAAATCATTTTAATTTCAAAGGACCAACAAGAAATGCTTGACTTAGCTTTCTTTACAGCAGATATTGTTTTAAATTCAACATTTCACATTTACAAATGATAGAATTATCTGCACAATTCTATCTGACTAGGCTGGCAGCCTTCACCCATCTCTACCAGTCTTCACAAATACACATTAGCAAAATATAGAGGGCAGTCTGGACAAAGCTTTAAATCTATGTTACAGAGTCAGTCAGAAAAGCAAACCTTATTTACTGAATTATTTACTGCAGGAATGTGGATGCAAATTGCTAGCCTGATAACAGACTACCGGAGAGGTGCTTATCTCTGTGTATGTGGGAAAGGAAGTCATAGTTTGGCTTGCTCATAAAAAAAAATGTGCTTGAAAGCTTCTTTTTATTATGAGGACAGACCTTTAGAAATTTTTCTCTTATTCCTTCTACCATCTCCATTAACTTGGAGAATTTTGATTTGCTTGTCTCTCATGTTAATTAAACTTAATAGAGAATGAATAAACTGAAACTGCAAATTAGCAGCACTGTACCATATAATAACGGAGGTTAGAAAGGTGATAAGCAACTTTATTTATCTACAGAATCTGTAGCTAAATAAAGTTGGTTTTGACCTTTCTAACCTCCGTTATTATCTGGTACAGTGTCTGTAGCTAAATAAAGTTGGTTTTGACCTTTCTATCCTCCGTTATTATCTGGTGCAGTGCTGCTAATCCACAGTTTCATTTTGTTCATTTCTGTAGTGGTTTAACAGAGAATGAGATAAATATACATCGATATTCTACTGGAATATGAACATTCTCTAACAAGATGTTAATGTACAAATATTGCCAGACTTCATCAGATTGGTAATATAGCACCCTAATTAAAAAAAAAAAAAAAAAAAAAAAAACGATGACAGCCTGTGCAATCATCTCTTGCCCTGTGGAGAAAGAATCAACAGGCCAATTGCTGAGAGATGATGGTTGGCAAGCAAAGGGAGGATAAACTTATACTAAAAACAATTTTAGTGGACAACCTGATCCATGCCATCAAACACTTAAACTTTCCAGATGTTAACTGCCCATACCCCACGATCAGCCAAGTCAAAATTATAGTAAGTTATATGGAAGCCCATTGACAAACTTATTACGCAAGTCTTCAGGCTAATTAATCTCCAGAGTCAGGAAGGTCTTCCTGTTATTTATATATATATATATATATATATATATATATATATATATATATATATATATATATATATATATATACACACACACACACACACACACACACACACATATACACACACACACACACACATACATTTTTTTAACTAGACCACAAGAGAAGAATGGAACTTTGGTGTTGAGATGGTGTCAGAGGAGAACATCTTTTTCTAAACTACACACAACATTTTATACTCCTTTACTGTAATTCAGCTGCAAGGCAGACAGGTGCTGTGGTATTTGAGATATAGGCAAAACCATAACAATCACAATCACAAAGGAATCTAGCTTAGGATGATTAGTCAGGATATCACTTCACTTTTCTTGAGTTTATAAAGGGCATGAAATGTCACTTGGGTAGGACAGGCAAAATCCAGCTATTTTCAGGTCATAAAATATTGCCTTTGCAGAAACATCCCATGGGGGAATGCTCAAGGCTCCTTACCTGACATTTTCTAATTTCCTTTCAGCCACTTGAACATGCAGTCCTTTTTCAGAGGTGACCTGGGAGCAATGCTAGGTTAATTGCCACAACACACATACAAGGGCTAAGGGAATCCAGCCCTGTATCAGAGGCACTACAGCTCATAACCTTAACGTCTGTGCCATCTGCCAATCTACTACTGTGGAACTTCAGGGCTTGAACTATAACTTCTCAGGATTTGAGGTATGTGAGCAGGCCAGGTCAGGCACATGTTGAAAGGGACATTGTACTCAATGATGGGTCTAATAAGGGAATAAAGTAGCTTTATGACTTCCTTGGACCTGGATGTCATAGGTTCATAAATGCATACTAGGTTAATGGCCCTGTAGCCTTTACAAGCCTAGCCCATAGTATTACCCTGGCATCGTGCCACCCGACCTTAGTTCCCAGTGCCTTCGTCGAGTAGAGCCACTGGAGTGACACCAGGGGCGAATTTTCTATTTCCCATCCACTCATCATGATATCTCTTGAAGAGGGCCAGTGAGGTGCTCTGTTTGACATGTATGGGAAGTCTATTCCACAGCATGGGGAGGCACTCGGTTATGAACCTATCCCTCCAGCACATTCTGTTGATAGTGGTAATGAGGCTGAGGTCTCTGGAGCATGTGTTGTGGAGGGATTGCGATTTCTCTAGATGTAGCATTCTAACAGAGCTGGGTCAGACATGGCTTTGTAAGTCAAGCAGAGATCGCCTCTAAGTAGGTGATACGAGACAGAAAATAGCTGGAGTGTTTTGAGTGTTTAAGGCCTAGGATCCTCTTTATGAGGTACTTTTGCAGCCTCTCCAGTTGTTGCAGGCGTCTACTGATGTATATGCCAAATGGGGCATTGTACTCGATGACTGGATGAGGGAAGAGTAGTGGGAGACAATGACCTCTTTCTTCCTGGATGCAAAACCCTTAGTAATGAGATGTGCAACATAGAAGGACTTTCTGACCACAGTGGCAATGTGATGGTCAAAAGAGAGGTTGCTGTCAACCTATGTCCCCAGATCTCTTATAATGCCTGATGTGTTCAGTGGACTACCATCGATGTGGTAATTTTCCCAATGGGGATAACGACATTTTTTGGCACTGAGCTTAAGGCCATGGTTCTGACACCAGTCATTGGTCTCAGTGAGGCCTTTCTGTAGGATGTCAATATCACTTGGGCAGTTAACAATGGCTCCAACTTGCAATTGTCTGCGAACTTTGTCAGCCAGAATCTCTTCATGTTGGCCTGGACTTCTGAAAAGTAGATACCAAACAGGACGGGACCCAGGACCATCCCTGTGGTACTCCACTCATGACTGGTGGGCAGTCTGACTTAAAGTCATCTACTTTCGCACTGTGGGTTCTATCTGTGAGCCAGTTTGCAACCCACCTAGTGATATAGGGGTTGATGCCTAACTTAGTCAGTTTTTCTATGATTCCTGAGTGGGGAATAGTATCAAAGGCCTTGGCCAGATCAAGGTAAGGTGAATGAACCACCTTGCCTTCATCCGCAGCTCTGGTGACTGACTCAAAGAAGTCCAGCAAGTTGAGCAGGCTTGATCTACCCTTCACAAAACCAAATTGTGTGGGATCCAGAGTTTGGAGATTCCCTATATCCTTGTTATTAGGTCCATGATGATGCGATTCATAGCTCTGCATATCAGACTTGTCAGGCTAATGGGGCGATATTTCCCAGGGTCTGTAGTCACTCCTCCTTTGTGGAGAGGGATGACTGTAGAAGTGCACCATTTGGTAGAGACAAAGCCTGAGGTGAGGCTGTGATTGAAGAGGACACACAGGTGAGGTGCCAATTCACTCTGTAGTTCATGTAGAACACAGCTAGGGAAATTGTCAGGTCCCATGGAAGCTGTATTCTTGGCCTTGGACAGTGATGTTTTAACCTGTGCAGCAGTAATACTGGGTGCCTGGCACTCTACTGGTATTATGTTTGGTCCTTTGGGGGGATAAAGTTGGCACTGAATCTGTCAACCAGTATATTGGCAATATCTGTTGGCTCGGTATAGGAGGTACCACTGTGCAGTAGCTTAGAGCAAATCTGGGTATTGCCATGGAGATTCTTTACATAACTATAGAAGGCTTTGTGATTGTCTTTACTATATGCTGCAATTCTGTTTTCATAGCTAGCTTTAGAGGATTTGATGAGGGATATCAACCTTTTCTTGAGGCTGATAAGGGAGTTTTTCCAATCTTGGGACTTCATCAATTTCCTCCTTCTGTTGTAGAGTTTGTTTATGGCAGGGGACCACCAGATTAGCTTCTTTTTTTTTTGGAGGCGAGCATCTTGGTTCTATTGAGTATGGCGAGATCCATGCATTTGTGTTCGTGTTCATGCAGTGCACTGTTGTATGATTCGGCGGTCATGCAACTATTCTCCATTTGCATGGGTGCCGTGAAGTTAGCCACCTCTATTTTTAGGAGCCCAAAGTTAACTTTGGAGAAGTTTTTTGTGGTGGTTACCTTTGGGGGGGTTGGGGGGTGGGAGGGATGTGGATTTCCAAGGTGAGTAGTTTGTAGTCAGATCTAACCAGGGAGGTGTAAAGCAACGATTGCCCATGTTAGTAATGACCAGGTCATGGATGTTGCTACCTGTAGTGAGGGTAAGAATGAGCTGGTTCAGGGCACTAGAATTAATGAATTCCAGGAAATGTTGGGGAAGTGTGTTGGTACATCAGTAGTATTCCCAGTTAATGGAGGCATAGTTGAAGTCACCCAGTATTTGAGTGTTAGGTTGGACCCTAATATTCTAAAGGGTGCTTAGGAACGTGGAGTGTGAGTCTTGAGACATGGTTGGGGACTCCAGCAGGCTACGACCTGAATCGTTGCCTTACCCAATGTTAGCTGCACCTGAAGTATCCCTGATGCATTATATTGGGCTACCAGTCTGGAGGTGTGTGCATCCTTTATGAGTATGGAAACACCACTGCCTTTAGAGCTGTGGTCCAAGTTCTGGGCCGAAAGGTGTGGAATGAGTTATAGCCTGGTAGTGCAGGGGTGCTTTCTTCTGCCTTGAACCACGTCTCTGTTACAGCATAAATGCTGATTGTCTTCATTTTAATGAGTGCTTCGAGCGAGTGCATTTTGAGATTTAGACTTCTAGTGACAGCAGCATGACCCTCAGATTGCATTTGTTTGTAGCTGTTATGGTGGTAATTTGGTCTTTGGAACACCGCCTAAAAAAGGCACTATAGGGTGATACAGAATGATTTGCCTACTGCCTTGACCACATCCTGATTAAATGTCAAATTACTTTCTACATATGTTCCCAGATTCAAAACTTAGGTGGTATTTTATCAGTGTAGTAATTAAGATGGGTGGCTGGTTTCGAAAAAGACACTATAATGCACTTTTAGGCAATCAGTTTTAATCGGTGGCTTTGGCCATTTGTCTGTGTAAGGCCTTCATGAAAGATGTTTGTGTTATGGAGGGAAATCTATGAATGCTCACAATTTGCAGTCATCTGCCAACTTGGTCAGTCAAAGGCTCCTGACATTAGCCTTAACCTCCAAGCAGTAGATGTCAAACAGTAGCGGGCCCAGCATGCAACACAGAAGTACACCGCTGGTGACCGGTCTCTTAGTGGAGCTGCTCTCAACAGTTCTGACTTCCTGGGTTCTGTTTATGAGCCAAGGCAATCCAGTGAGTTATGTAGGGATTTATGCCCAGTTTGATGAGTTTGTCAACAATACCTGAGTGGGGTGTTGTATCAAATATCTTAGCCAGGTCAGGTTAGGTGGCATGCACTGTCTCCCCTTCATCTTTTGCCTTGGTGATCTTCTAAAAGAAGCCTACCAAGTTTAGTAGGCATGTACTTCCCTTTTCAAAGCCAAACTGGGTTGGGTCCAGTGTCTGTAGGTTGCCTTATTTCCATTATAATTTGTTCCATGGCTTTGCATATTTGATGGTCAACTCTCATGAAGAGGGATAATTATTGCATTCCTCCATTCCCATGGAATAAAGCTAGTTTTGAGGATATAGCAGAAAAGTGTTTCAAGTGGTCCTGATAGGTCATGTTTCAAGCTATTTAGAAGGCAACCCAGGATACTGCTGGGGCACACTGAGGCTGTGTTTTTGACCATAGTGAGTGCCGCCATTACCTGTTCCCTTCTAATAGTTGGAAAGGTTATTGCTAGTAGGTATTTCATGGGGGGGTGGTGGCAAGGAGGGAGTGGATGTTGCTCTGCTCAGTGAAGGTGGTACCATTTATCACCAGTTCAGCTTACTGCTGAGTGCTGCCTTTAATGTTTCGGACGTAGCTGTAGAAGGCCTTGCAGTTGTCTTTAACCTGTGAGGCTATCCTGACCTCGTAATTGGCCTTGTTGGACTTAATCAGTCCTCTTAGTTTCCTGTTTAGCTTAATTAGTGACGATCCCCACCCACCCCAAATTTTCACACCCCAGGTGGCATTGGACAGCCTTCCTCCACCTTCCACAGTTTAATTAGTGACCTCTTATCATTACGAGAGTTGCTATTTCTGATTTTGACCATGATTTTTGTTATAGGTTTTGCTGGGTTTTATAAGTTGATTTTTATTCTGAAGGAGAAGGCTTCTTTTATAACAGGGAATATAGTAGGAAAATAAGGCTGGTCAGAAAGTTTTCTCTGCTTGTGCCACTACATAAACTTTTAGTTGCTTGCTGAATATACTCTCAGCTGTCCAGTCAATCTTCCTGGCCTTTCTAGATGTACCAGAAAATGAGACACCTACAGTGATTCAGAGAAAACCACAGTCCTCATATGCCATACCAGACAGGCTTGCTGGAACAGTTTCCAGTATATATACATTGCATCACTTTACCAGCTTACCTTTAATAATACCCCATGCCACTATTCTCAGACATAACTCCCTCTTCTACTTCTACTCTCTTCCAGGATACACTGTAATTTTGAACTCATGGAAATTACAAAGTTCATTCCTTGATTTTGCAACCTCTTCTTTCAGTACTTCAGCTATGACCCCAAATACAGAATCAACATCTATTTCTGAAAGCTGATACTGCAATACAAACCCATCAACAACAGCTGATCACACACCCTACTAACATTTAACTGGAGCAGCTACTCCTTTTGCACTAGCCTTGTTACTCCAATATTCAGGGCTACCAGCATTTGAATGAGTAAGTAAACTTTTTCTTTCACACTAAATCTCTGCAATTTTCTTGGGAGACTCAAAAGATTTTCAACACTACTTGCATTACTAGTTATTCTTTTCCCTTCAGCTTTGCTGCCACTATCTCATATTGTTTTTAGCAGGCAGAGGGAAAGTTCTGAGATAAAGCAGCTAAAGCCATGCTACCACCCGGTGTTAAGTATTAACTGCCAGTAAGGTAGAACACTATTACATAACTGTTATGGTGCTTTAAAAGGCTTACTAAACATGAAAAAGGAAGCAACAATTAAGAAAACCTTAACAAATTCAAATATTGGCATTAAAATAATACAAGAATAAAGAAGTAGTTCACTTTCATAAAAAAGAAAATTGTAAAGCAAATCAAATGTATTCTGAAAAAAAAGCATATCTGACAAAGAAAGTAGGAAAAAAAACTTAATTTATCAACATCTGAACTGTATGACAGACAGGCACTTAATTCAGCAATATCTGAACTGTATGAGAGGCAGGCACTTATTTTATCAATGTCGGAGAGTAAGAAAATAATGCCAGCTTGTAGGGGCTACACATATCCAGACAACAAGATACATCTTGGCAGAAAACACACAATTTCAAGAGCACAGACGATAATGCAACATTCTTTGCATAAAACCTGTTTATTGCATATCATATCAAAGACTATAACAGTCAACAATGAAAACATAGAAACACTAAATATTTGAATATAACCTCAATTCTCCAACACAAATAAATGTATTACATCACAGATTTGTATATAACACATTCATGTCCCACAAACCAACATACAATTATGAATGAAGGCATATAAAAGAATGTTTGAGGATTCTTTCCATCTGTTTACATTCAATTTTGAACTAGTCCCTATTCCATAATCTTGAATGCATCACAAAGAAATAGCATGAGAAATATTCTATGAAATTTTTTCCCATGTTTGAAAACAGACAGAAGAATGCAACAATTCTGTGACCTTGGAAGAGAATATTCCAACAGTAACCCATAAAAGAGAGTCAGCTCCATAAAATTTAAGTCTCTGACCGCCACTGTAATAGTAGGAGGTACACAGGCTACATTGCTCCATAAGCATCAGGGTTCTAGCACTAACTCTAAGTGCTAATAAATCTGCTCTTGCTTCTAAATGTCCTATAAGACTACTTGGGTGACATATTAAAAACATTTACATGAGAAGATAAAGTAAATCACTACTTTAGCTTCTCAACTAAATGTAATTTTAACAAACTTTGGATGCTTTTGCAGGACTCAAGTCAGCAACCAACCACCAGAGTTATGAAGTTTCACACTTCATTAGCATAAATATTTTTGTAAAGTTAAAGGTCAGCCACCTAGTCAGTCTGTCACAGCATATTACTATGTACACACAAATGCACATTCATGAATACATTAAAGGACATTTGTCCAAGCATGCAAATGAAACTACTCCTCCCATGTGGTAGCAATAAAACACGTAATCTAACTCTATGCCTTTGACAATTAATTTTGATGCATAGCCAACCTAGTGGTGTAGAATGATAAGGCCTGAGTTCCATTAGCATCCTGGGTGACTGACAGGGAGGATGGACAGTCTCTATCCTGGAAGGGAAGATGGATGCTTTTCCACTCAGCTTTACCTGCTGATCTGGTGGTGCGAGACAAAGGTCTTATGGCCACCAAAAGCAGAAGCTGGTGCATAGAGGGCATGCACTGCGGCTGCCCAAGCTGGTGATGATAGTTCTATTACTTTACATGAGAGGGAGTGCACATGCATGCATGCATGGATGGATTGGGGGAGCTAAAGGCACCCCCCCCCATGGTGACTCAGCTATATGCTTCTCCACCTGGGGGTGGTATTAGGGATACAGCTGAAAAATGCTCTTAACTGTCAGATGCTGGCAAGAACACATGTAGCCCCCAATATCTGCCCAGATGACTGCCCCTCTGTACAAGCCTCTTACGCTTGCAAACCTGTAGGGTGATCTTACTCTGACAGGGAACACATGGGCCCATGTACTATTGGGCAGACTTGATAGTCAGTGAGCAAGAGGGAGAAAAAGATAACAAGAAAAAAATTAACTTCAATGCATTACTGGCATTTAAACACCCTGATTTTTGTCTTAATGGCATGAGACATTTGGTGGACAACAGTGGTCATTCTCAAGATTTTCAATGATTTGTTCTGGCAACCAAGATGTATGATAGTTTTCTTTCCTGTTTAAATCATTGGGTAGGAGGAATTCAACCTTCCTGACAGTTTAATGGCAAATGGGTATACAAAGTCTGAAGTAGTAAAAATGTATGTGGCGCTTGCTGTACAACTTAATAAAAAATTTTGCAGATAAGTCAAACAAAATAAAAAACAGAGACACAATGACGTAAAATATTAAACTTACTGCGTTCTGATTTGTCTTTTTTGAACTGCTGGTAAATGGATTTTATTAAGTCCAATAAAACTTGCAATTTTTCAACACTGAAAAAATAAAACAGCACATTATCTTCTTTGTAAGTCTAATAAATCAACCACTGTTCATAAACACAATGGATGAAAATATTTAATCATACTTAAATGCAACTGTTTTAAAAAGTAAGTACATGATTAACTGCATTCATCTCAGGAAGGATAATCATTTCTTAATTATTTTATATGTAGGTAGACCATGTGTGCTATCCATGATGCTATTCAAATAAATACAAAATGGCTGGAAGAAAACTCAGCACAATTTGTTTTCTTAAATGAAAAAAAAAGGAAGCACTTTATTTCAAATAAACAACTTTAATCATTTCAGGATTTTGTGTTATGCAAATTAGATAATCACTTATTTTGACTTTCATCAGTGGCCAGCCCATGAAAAATTTCTAATTGTCCATTTTTGCTAACATAGAGGAGCCTGGCCATTGCTGATGATTTCATAAATAGTGTATCAGCACACTAGTCTATCTGTAATGCACAAAGCGCCGAGATTATGCTCCAGCATCTGAAAAAAAACCCCACTTAAGCGCTTCAGTATTGCGATATCCAATCTTAACAAATGTTAAGCACCCCCCCCGCCCCAAATGATGTTAAGATAAGGGCTTGCACTAAGAACGGACAGTGCAGGCCAGCAAATGACAGTGGCAAAAGATAAATTCTTTCTGCCAGCTGTCTATTCCTACAATCTACCTTTGACTTCATTTCAAGTGTCTTGCTGTCTCTTTGACAGCTCTCAGCTTTAAAAGCCAGCAAAACACTTTGCATTTTTTTCTTTTCTGTAACAAGTAGTACATGAAGCAAATATATCTCCATGCACTACAAAGAATTGTGATCAGGACGCCAATCGTAACCAAACATTATGCATTCTCGATACTGATGCCAAGATTCGCCTCTCAGGGTTCACTCTCAAGGTAAATTTCTTGGCATCCATGACTGAAGCACATAATAATATGGTTACAATCTCACATAATCCTCTATATTGTTAGTACCAAAAACTCTTCCTTATCTTCCATCAATTACTTTGTTTATTGTAAATTAACATTATACTCCATAACATTCCTCCCACTTGTTAACAACAGTATAACAAAATAAAAATAAATAATTCAGTTAAAACTTCATGCTATATTTAATATACAACTATATAAAATGTTTCAACTATAAAATATTTTCATCCTTTATAAGATCTAAAAATTTCTCATCTTACATCTCTGTTACTTATACAATAGTTCAAAAACAGAGCTACTCAGTAGAATTTCCTATACTTTAATCAGTTTGTCTTTGTCTTGGTTCAAGTGATATCCTTTGCATACTTGTTCCATAATACCAATTTGCCTACTAGTTTCTTGCTCCTTGCCCACACCCACTGTCAGCTCTGTCTTTTCCAGTCCCCTCATTATCTCCCAAAGCTCTTCCTCTCTCTAGGCTCCTTTCTGGACTTCCATGTTCTTGTTATCACTTTCTTTCTCACCAACATTAAGAAGGTCTTAAGTACCTAATTATACCCAGACAATTTTACAATAAGATCTCAGCTCAGCAAGAATAACTCTCTAATCACTTTCATCTTCTCCCATAAGACATCTACTATGTTCTGCAATTTATTTTTCCACTGTATTAGGCTGCTACAGTCTCAAAAGATGTGCTCCTAATTCCCCCTTTTCTTCCTTGTTACATCCCCGACACTGTGCATCTACATCAGGAAACATTTTTGTCAACCTGCTTGGTGAGTAAACATTGATGTAAGTACATCCATGTGAACATTCGGAATCTGCTCTACTTAGTTGTATATCTGTATGACCTACATATCTCCTCCCATTGACACATAGTTAACTGGCTTCCTAGTAACCCATTCCATTTTCCTTTCAAATTTTCTGCCTGTTCTCTGTAGCTGCTATCTAATAGTCTGTGTGATTTGCTTATTACCCTTTAGCCGATGGCCCTTTCCTCTCTAGATTCTATTAAAAACTCATATCAGCTTAGGCTTTTCCTTTGCATCTTGTGCTGAGACCCATGCTTTCATTCACTCTACCTTCAAAATCAAACAGCACAATTTCTCACACCCTCTCAAACTGAATTCATCCCTTGTTTCTATCCATTAGAACATGACATGTCCATTGTCTGTCTGCTGTCAATGTCTAGCTCCACCAGCTACATGCTGCTCTACTATTCATTCCTTTAATGCCCCTGTTAAGTGTTACTCATATTGGCAACAGCTTTTCCATCCCTTTTTGCATTTTATTTTGTTTTTTTTTAAGCTGACAATCTACTTCTATTAGTTTTGTGTTACCTTTGTGCTTTGCAGGACTCCAGTATCCCATTCTCTTCAGCTTAACACCCAGTCCCCCTTTGTCATTCCACCATCTACTTCCACTTTCATGTGTACTCTATTCTGCGAATAGTAGCACTGTCTAGCTGTAAAACTGAATTTTAAACCTTTGCATTGCACTCCTGATCTTTTCCAACCCCAGACATTCAAGCTCTACATTGATTTTCTGCCAAACTTTCTTTCTCAGGTTTCTCATAGTATGCTTGACCCATATACAAAATAGGTGGCACTAGGAACATCTTTATCAACTGAACCATACCAACCTGATCCTTAACAACCAGATTCCTGTTATTTATTTTCTGCACGATTTTTGTCACTATCTCCTACCACTTGCCCCTGGCAGTTTGATGTACATCCACTCCCAGCCATAAACCTACTAATACTTCATCTTGTAATGGCCCCACAGATAAAGGTATTTCTGTAAAGTTACTGCTTTGGTCTTTTGTTCATCAGTTTTATATCCCACAATTCTCATATACTGCTCTAGTAAGTCTAGTACTTACAGATTATCCCTCGTGGGGTCTGCTAAATATAAAATTATGTAATCTGCAACTACGGCTAATTTTTCCTGTTTGCTATACTAGTTTGATCCCCATTTAGCTGATTTGATTATCTTTATTGATAGCGGCTCAGTATACAATGCAAATGCAAGAGAGGCATCCCTGCCACTTGTCCCTTATCAACCTCATGGATCAACACATCTTTCCCATCAGCTTTACATGTGCTGCTGCCTCATCATAAATTTAAGACTAATCTATCCCATCTCTCTGGAAAGCCAAACCTCAGTAAAACTTGATATAAATATCATCAGCTAACCCTGTTGAATGCCTTTTCTGTATCTAATCCAATTAACATT
This sequence comes from Protopterus annectens, assembly GCF_019279795.1. Classification (NCBI taxonomy): domain Eukaryota; kingdom Metazoa; phylum Chordata; order Ceratodontiformes; family Protopteridae; genus Protopterus; species Protopterus annectens. Next base: position 528,290,364 of record NC_056745.1, read on the forward strand.
AATGACTTTTTCATGTCCTGCACATTCTTCGGTAAATTCAATGTTTTATTCATGTTGGCGAAGGTTTGCCACCCTTTCACAAACCCACACTGATCAAAATATATCAGTCCTGATAGCATCTTCAAAACTGTACTACACAAAATTGCCATAAAAATCTAATACTCATGATTTTAGGACTGAAATAAATCTATACGACTTCAAATCAGCCTGCTTTCGTCCATCATCCTGGTACATCCCCCACTCCCACCTTTACAAATATTAAATTGAATAGCAGTTTTAATTTCTTTATGTGAGATTTTTAGTAGCAGCCTATCCCTCCCATTCTGATCCAAATTAGGTAGTTTGATACCCTTGAAGAACATTTTAACTTGCCTCCCTTGTTCCTTTATCCAGGGATACCCCTTGTTTAAAGTCTAATATGTATTTCTTGCACAGCACTACTAAAACCTAGAAAACAAAATTCCACTGGGAATGAATTTCTAGACATAAATTTATAGGTTTTAGTATCAACCCCCCCCCCTCCTGCCAATTATTACGGTCACTTATTATATAGCTGTGCTACTCAGTCTCAATAGCATACACTGTACAGGATCTCTCCAAAGCTGTTCAGAATATGTAAAGTCTTTATTGATTAACCCATGGTTTCTGAGCAGCTGTATGGGAAGGCTGGAAGGCCAATATTTTATATCTGTTTTCCTATATACCCCCAGTATCACAATTCAAGAGATGACTCAGATTTTAATGAATGTCTACAGCTTCATGCTGGTTGCACTATATTATTTGGTGACTTGGGGTCTGGAATACTGTTCTACATGTAGATGAGGTATACTCAAGCCCAAGATCCCTGCAGGTACCCCCACAAACAAATTAATAATAAAAAAAAAAAAGTTGGGCTGCAATGGGTTTTACTGATGTTGTAAGAACTCACACCCCTGGTTCATCATCCTCCACCTGTTTTTTTTTTTTTTTTCAACATGTATAAATCCTTTTCTGTGTTGGACAGAATTTCTTTGTACTAAAGAGCATTAGCGCATGATAGGAAGGACAGTGATGTGAACTATAGCTCTCTCAGATCATGTTCGCCATCAATAAAGATTGTGACAGCACATTCACAGGTTCCTAAATTTCATAAAATTCAGTTAGGCGTTTGTAAGGGGAATGAGTATTTAAGTAATTTGCAGCACTTATGTAACACCTATAGAGAACAGATAAATCGGTATACTGTTGAAATGTGGTATTTTGTAAGAAGAAACTACACAGCGGCACCTCACTTATTCCCAAACTAAAATATATGTTACAGCCAGCGTATTGTACAAATGGAAACCAACAGCCTGAATCTACTTAGCTCAGTGTAGCAGTCAGACTCTCATTGGGAGAGGGGATATGCATGGCTGGTTATCTAGTAGGATAGTTTATGGGAAGAGAAGGTGGAACAGCTTCAACATCAGCTAAAATTAACATATTTTTCCTTCACACTTAGGGCTATAAAAAACTTTAGCAGTTACACTTACAGGTCAAGCAGCTAACAGTCTGATTAGTCAGATACTCTACCCTTTACAAAAAGTTCACACAGCTGGATCATAGTTTGGATGGTTTCACTCTTTTTATTCAGATCTTTATAGAGTGGAGAATCCAGTGATATTTTGCCCTAAGCTGTCTGAGGAATTTAAAGGTCAGACAGTTCTCCCTTGAAAGTCAGATCTGCAAAATCAGGCACTTATAGCCCTGATAATGAGAGCTTGTAAGAATTTATGAACATTCATCAAAAGGGAAGGCATCAGCAGCTGATAGACTTCCCCTGGAAATTTTTACAGATCTACAAGATAACTATAGAAACCTTTGTAGACTTTGTTAATGCTGTTATACTGTCTGGCAAGATCTCAAACTCATGGAAAAACTGCCCTTGCCTTTGTTATATTGAAACCAGGTAAATATCCCCTGCCCCTGACCTCATGCCAACCTTTTTCAGTTTTAAATTCTAATTTGTTTATGCTGCTTTCTGCACACCATACTGCAGAGTGGCAACCTCACATTATTCATTTTGGGCAGACCTTTGATAAAGCTAATATATAAAAAAGACAAGAAAAAATGGTGATTTTGAGTTCTGATGCAGAAAAGGTCTTTAATTGTGTCAACCGATCATACTTGTTTTATGTCCTGAAAGAGTTTGAGCTTCCAGATACTTTTGTGATACTTCTTACTGACATTTATTGTGGAGCCAAGGCTCATGTGAAAACTGGTGGCTGGTTTTCAGAGGAGTTCTTGATTGAAAGAGGCAGATATCAGGGATGCTACTTGTCCCCATTTTTGTTAACGTTATGTCAAGCCTTTAACACTAAAGCTCCACATGCCATATGGGGCATCACTATGGCCAAAAGCAAATTACTTCAATTTATACGGACAATCGCCTGATTTATTTGAGGACCTAGAAAGTCATTCGACCTGTATATTTGAGGTTCTTTTTTCCTTTGTGGATCTTTACAGCTACAAAGCCAATTGCAGAAAAAACAGCTACTCTTACTGCAAATTACATTCCTTCTGAATCTCTTCAAGCCAAGTACAGTAGAGAGTCAATTATCCGAACATCAATTATCAAGAAACAGCCTTCAAAAGTTTTCGGGTAGGAAAGCTCTTAAAGTCTGAATATGTAAACATTATACGTATTGCTTGAGCATGTTTTTTGAGCTTGTAGCCAGCTCGTATGTGAAAAATATTCTTTATTGTCCACTGGAACCGCTGAATGGTTGAAAAGCGCATTCCTGCATGCAGAAAAAAACAAGATTTTAGAAGTTTTTTATCCGGTTCAATAATATGTTTGATTATCCGAACTACCCTAGATCCCAATTAGTTCGGATAATCAACTCTCTACTGTACCCATATTTATGGGCACATGCTAAAATTAAGTACTTCGGTATAAATGTAACTGCTCCTTTAAACAGTACTACTCAACTTACAACTCACTGTGTGATTAATTGTGTGATTATTCTAACAGACTAAATGGGTTACTTTTAGATTTTGAACAATGTATTTTAGCAGTGCAGATGTTTATACTCCCATGGATCCTATATATTTCTCAAGCTATCTTAGTTCCACCATTCATGGACAAATTTGCAAGCCTGATAAAGCATACTTGTTATTTATTATTATTAAATAATTATTATTATTATTATTATTTATTATTGTTATTTGTTATTTATTTATTTATTTGTTATTTGGTCTCAAGCTGTTCTTACGGGAGGTACTTCCAAGCATACCTCTCAGCTGCACAGCTTTTTGCAGAATGTCCAGATATTTGCAGAATGTCCAGATTTTTGCCTCACCTCATATTTTTGGTCTGTTCCTCATAAAAACAGTGTTTTTTGACAAATCACTGGGGTGATTTATGGATTGTTGTTGTTTTTCTTTCGGCTTTTCCTAGTTAGGGGTCGCTACAGCGGAACTCTGGTCTGTTAATGATTGGCAGTCGATTTTTATGGTGCCGAGGTGCCAGCCCGACGCCCAACCTTCAACGAAAGCATGCCCATTCACGCATGTCTTTCGAACGCCACTCAACCGTGGGGAGGACATGCAGACTCCACACAGAAGGTGCTCCAGCCGAGAATCGAACGGGAGAACCTCTTGCTGTGAGGCGACAATGCTACCACTGCACCACCGTGGCTTATGGGATGATTTACAGATTAAAGTCAATAAATACTGACTATCATTTGAGTTTCAGACTTCATATTCTTCAGAAATTGTATAGTAACATATCCTGATATTCTAGCAACTTTCTAAGTTGATATGGGCAATATTTAAAATGTGTCCCTATTTTTGGGCCGTTGTCCCCCCCATTTTCTCAGGCTTTGCCCAGATTTCTTGCAGTAAGAGATTGAGAGGTATGCCCATGATGGCTGCACACTAAGTAACAGCTTGTTTCCAGCTCACCCAGTGTGAAAACAGAAACCCAACAGAGAAGGCTGCTAGACTTGTGTTTATGGGTAAATTTCAGCAACTGGCAAGTAAGTGCACTGCCTGGAAGCCAAGAATAAAGAAATACAGAAGATCTGGAAAAAATTCAGCTACAAAAAGTTAGGAAGAAACACGGACTAGGGAAATTTCAGCAGCTGTTCAGCAAAAAGCAATACAACCTTTAGGCATGACTTCCAATAACCTACAGGAGGGATACAAAACAGTTGCATACAGACCTGGTTAAACTAAACACACCACTGATGGAGTATATCAACACAAACAACAAAAGGCTGGAAAAAATGGAGGAATCTTTAAACAGATATTCAGATGAGATGATAAATCTGCAAAAATCAGAGGTTGAAATGAAGAAAAGGCTGTTGAAGACTGCTCAGGAAGAGATGTTTAAAAAAACAATAGAATTAGAGGACAGAGCACGTAGGGGAAAACCGGAGATTTTCAGCTATACCAGAAAAGCTGGAAGGAACAGACTGCATTAATTTTATGAAAGCACAAATAAGTAACTGGACTGGTATTCCACAGCAGGAATTGTTAGTTGAAAGGGCACATCATGTGTATGCTCCAAACCTAGCTATAAGAAAGCAACCTAGAGCTTTAATAGTAAAGATGCAGTCCTACCAGCAGAAGGAGTTGATTCTGACAGAACTGTAGCAGAACGACAAAATACTAAAACGGGAGACAGCAGTGTGTATGTGGAGAATGATTACTCACTGTATGTCATGCAGAAGAGGAATAAATTTATTCCACTATTCAGGGAATGTCGAGATGCAGGTGTGAGATTCCAACTGATGTATCCAGCTGTCTTTAAAGTATTTATCCCTAGAGGGGCAAAATCATTTTTTGGTGAAGTGCATGCTAAGGAGAAAACACAACAGACAAAAAGTGAGCTGTGAAACAGAAGGAGATTCTGCTTCTTGTTCTTCTGGTAAGAAAGACCACAGGGAGACTGTACCTGTGAAACCTTTTCCAGTATTTCAATGGAAAATGTTGGAGAGAAGGAAGAGTTAACTAGAAGAATCGAGAGTACCTTGGAAATGAAGCAGACACAGAATGTGGGTGATGGAGAAGAACAGTAATAAAACCAGTAACTCAATGTGGGATTACCATGCAATAATTATATTTGTGAAATATGACAGAACAAGAAAATCTGGAAATATTGGACTTTTTCAAAATTTCCTGGATCTGTGGGGGAATCTAAAGTATATGCCCTACTTCATGTCACTAATGCATGTCAAAATGCTTTGGGGAAGGAAAGAGAGGGGAGAAAGCTAACTGTAAAAGTAAAGAACACATCATTTTCTTTTCTTAATAGTACTGTATTTGTGGTGTATGGTTTTCTTTGCATGCTATTTTTTAGTATAATGGGGATTGTACTGTTGCTGTTGTTTTTCTTTTCCCTCTTCTTCTGTCTTTTTTCTTATAGAGTTTTGACAGATGTAGTTAATGCAAAGCAAAAAAAAAAAGGCCTGGTTAAAAAGGCATGGCAAAGTTAAAATTAATGTGCTTTTTTAGTTTTGCTAGGGGAAATGACTGTATTAAGAACCTTAGATTGATTCATTTTAAGAGAAAGCAAGGAATGAAAAAGAATACTGAATATTATGAGGCTTTTTTCCTAGCAAATGCATGTATACATAGCAGCAATTCTGCAGCTGGTCTTCATGTTTCCATGGCTGAGGGAAGAGAAAAAAAAAGAACATAGAAATGGGCTAGGACAATGTTCTCTGAAAGCAATCAGGGGTTTTCCCAGCTGGGAAGGCTTTAAACACAAGACAAGCCGAATTAGACTTGAAATAAAGTTTTCCTCTGTTTTTTTTTTTTCAAAATGCAATCGGGATACTAATATAAACAGGTGCTTTTGTTTTGTTTTTTTTCTTTCTTTTTCTTTGTTCAGTTTTAAAAATGTAGGCAATGCAATGTAAAAGATTTGTGGTGAAGGTCTGGTTAAGACAGTAGGACAAAATAAAAATCAGTGTGCTTTTCCTCATGCTTGCATAGGGAAATGACTGGGGTTTAGACCCTAGGCGTTATCCAGTAACAAGTTTATTGGAAAACATACAAATGAAAAAGAATATTGAATACTATAAGTTTTTTTTTTTTTGGTAAACAAGGTACCCTTAGCAGTGTCTGGTCTGCATGCCACTAGAAGACAATTTCATAAAGAGAAGTGGTAATAACTATATAAGAAAAATTATGTTTTCTGTAAAATCTTTCAATATGAATGGTCTTACAGATAAATATAAAAAAGAAACCATACTGAAGTATATTAAACAATGTAGAGTGCAAATAGGACTGGGAATTCAGAGTGAATTTACATATTATTCTCCAAGATAACAAAAAAGTACAGCTGTGTACACTTAGCATAAATGTACATGCTAGAGTGTATTCACTGTTGCAGTCATCACATTTGGGTTATCCTTGCCAGGGTAGACCTCAGCCGGCCCGAATACCAGAGGCTTAGTATTTCTGCATTGGTTGCTGTCACTTCAGGACTGATGTCAGATTGTCAGCAGTATAAGGTAAGGCAACCGACGCCATTACATCTGTTTTTCTTGCCCTAACCTGTCAGGAGCATCCAGGTAGGAGCCAAGTTCTGGTGGAAGAACCCCACCAGTAGAAAGTAAACACCAATATTTCCCTTGTAAGGAAGAGAAGAAAGGGGGATGGAGGGAGGGAAACCATGACTGCAATACACTCGAACATCTACAGTTATGGTAAGTGTACACAACTGTACTATGTTCTTCTTGTTTCACTGTTTCAGTCATCACATTTGGGTTGATTCCCAAAGCTATGGGTGGAGGCAGTGAAGGAAAAGTACAGTTTTGTACCTACCATAAATGTAGATGTTCAAAGATCCACATTGCTGCAGTCCTAACACTTGGGTAGTCCGCTGTCCCAGTCGGCCCGAATACCAAAGTATAAGGCTGGCGTCGGTCAGGGCGCATTAGTCTGACGTCAGGACGTCAGGGTACAAATGCGCATGACCGACGTCATATCCTCAGTCTTTTCTTGCCCCAGATGTCAGAAGACCCTAAAAAGATAAGGCCAAAACCAAAAAACAACAACACACCAAACACCCCTGTACCAAATATATGTACAATATATACAAATTTACAAAGGTACAACCTCACCCACACAACCACCCCTAAACACAGAGGGGAAGGAGGGAGGGTAAATTGGACTGCAGCAATGTGGATCTTCGAACATCTACATTTATGGTAGGTACAAAACTGTACTATGTTCTTCATCTCACATTGCTGCAGTCCTAACACTTGGGTAGAATCCCAAAGCAGAGGTAAGGGAGGATGGCAAATCATAAAGAAGCAGGAGCTGCCAACATGCCCTGTAAAATAGCAGTGGCAAAACCAGCTCTAGATTTAGAGTAGAGAGGAAGGTGGTAATGCTTAGAGAAAGTATGCACTGAACTCCAAGTAGCTGCCTCCAAAATATCCTTAGTTGCCACCCCCCTTAGAAATGCTGTTGAAGTGGCAGTAGCCCTAGTGGAATGAGGTCTAATCCCAGCTGGAATCTCCTTGCCATGATGGGAATAACAGAAAGCAATACAAAACCCAATCCACTTAGAAATAGTTTGTTTTGACACAGGCTTGCCCTGAGAACTCAAAGCAAAAGAAACAAACAACTGCTGAGACTGCCTAAAATCCTTAGTCCTGCTTAAATAATAACGCAACTGCCTGTGTACATCTAAAGTGTGCAAAATCTTTTCCCCCTTATATTGGGGATTTGCATAAAAAGTAGGCAAATGAATAGTTTGGTTTAAAGCCACACTAGAAACCACTTTAGGCATAAAGGAAGGATTAGTACGTAAAGATACCCTATCTTTATGGAAAATCAAGAAAGGCTCAACCGCCATAAGGGCCTGCAATTCAGAAACCCTTCTTGCAGAGGTAATGGCCAACAAAAAAGCAGTCTTCCATGACAAATATTTCAATTCAGCAGTAGCTGCAGGCTCAAACGGTTGTAGAGTGAATTTCTCCAACACAAAATTGAGGTCCCAAGCAGGAGTAGGAGCTATACGTGGGGGTCTTATATTCTTTGCCCCTCTAAGAAATTGCTTGAACAAAGGATGAGAAAACAATGGTGGGTCACAATCATAGTGAGCTGAAATTGCTGCAGCATGAATCTTAATGGAAGAGAAAGACAAACCTTTGTCCAATAACTCAGTAAGATACTGAAGAGCCATACTCAAATTAGGCTCAGAAACATCCAAATCCTTTGCTGTACTCCAAAATAAAAATCTCTTCCATTTTTCTGCGTACACTTTCCTTGTACTAGGTCTTCTGGCTTCCATAATCACATTCAAAACTTGTTGAGGAAGTTGAGACCTGCTGTGGTTCAAAATAGGATATGCCAGGCTGTTAGATGAAGAGAGTGAAGCTTGACATTGAGCAGATGACCGTCCTTCTGAGACAACAGGTGTGGAATCAAAGGTAAAGGCCATGGAGGCTTCCTTACCAGACTCCTCAGTAATGGGTACCAGTGCTGTCGAGGCCAATCTGGAGCTATTAAAATCATCCTTGGTTTTTCTTGTCTGACCTTTAGGAGTACCTTTGGGAGGAGAGGCAGAGGTGGAAAGGCATACACATGAAGATTTTTCCAACTGAAAGAAAGAGCATCCACTTTCCAAGCTGTGTGATGAAACCTTTTCGTGCAAAACTTTGGCAGCTGGTGGTTTAGTGGAGAAGCGAACAGATCTATGTCTGGAGTTCCCCATGACACTGTCAATTTCTGAAATACATGAAGATCCAATTTCCACTCGTGGGGATCCATGATTTGCCTGCTTAACACGTCTGCTAAGGAGTTCTGTGCTCCCGGCAGAAACCTTGCTTGAAGATTTAGTTGCAAGCTTAGCGCAGTCTCCCATAAAATCATTGCTTGCCTGCATAGAGGATAAGAATGTGTTCCCCCTTGTTTGTTGATGTACCACATGACAGTTGTGTTGTCTGTTAGAATCAACACCCGCCCTGGAAGAAGTAAATCCTTGAAAGCCAGTAATGCAAACTGGACTGCTAACATCTCCTTCATGTTGATATGTAGATGTTGCAGTCTGGCAGGCCACTTGTCTTGTATCCACTTTCCATTCAGATGAGCTCCCCAAGCTGTGTCTGAGGCATCTGTCGTTAGAATCTGACTCGCCTCTGGCCGGGTCACAGAGAGTCCCTTGTTTAGGTGACATTCCTGAGCCCACCACAAAATTCCTTTTGAATGCAAGGTATTATTTGAATGACAGTGTCCAAATCCTGGCAGTGCTGTGTCCATACATTTTTGAGATACCATTGCAGCTTCCTTATATGCAGTTTGGCATTGGGAAGCACCAGAATACAAGATGCCATGAACCCTAAGGCTTGAAGGACTGTCCTTGCAGTCAGCCCGGACTGATGAGATAGTTGATGGAAGTAAAGAGAAAGATTCTTTTGTTTGTCCGGGGTTAACAAGGCCATCTGGGTTGCTGTATTCAGTCTCACACCCAGAAAGCACATGTCTTGAGAGGGTACTAGACTGGACTTTATTTCGTTCACAGAATACCCCAGGCATCTTAGCACTGCTATCACATATTCCAAATGCTGAAGAAGCACATCCTTTCCTTGAGCCAGAATCAGGCAATCGTCCAAGTAAGGATAAATCTGTATACCTCTCAGTCTGAAGAAAGCTATCACTGGAGCCAGAACTTTCGTGAATACTCTGGGCGCAGTAGATAAGCCAAAGGGCAATGCAGAGAACTGATAGTGAGAATTCCCAGCTCGAAAACGCAGATACTTCCTGCAACTTAGTCTGATAGGAACATGAAGGTAAGCTTCCTTGAGGTCCAAAGTTACCATCCAGTGATCTTTGCCCAGCAGAGGTAAAAGCTGTTGTAACGTCAACATTTTGAACTTGGGAATGTCCAGATAAGTGTTGAGGATGGATAAATCTAAAATTGGTCTCCACATGTTCCCCTTTTTTGGTACTAGGAACAGGCGAGAATAAAATCCTAGGCCCCTTTCTGGCATAGGAACTGGCTGTATGGCCCCTATTTGGAGCAACATAGAAATTTGCTTGTAAGCCTCTATTCTTTGTTGAGGAGGAACGTCTGGCATGCCTTTGAAAGGAGGCAAGGTATGGAAATAAAACCTGTAACCGTGGTGTATAATATCCAATACCCATTTGTCTTGGGTAATCAAACTCCAATTTTCTTTGAAAAGTGCCAACTTTCCCCCCAAAGGTGCTGCCAGATGAGAAGGCTCTGGCAGCCGAAAAGGTAGGTCATTGGGTCTGTTTACGAAAGGACTGACCTCTGCCCTCACCAGAAGACTGAGCAGGTGAACTCCCTGTTCTAGGCCTAAAAGAACCTTGAGCTCTGCCCCTACCACGTCTAGACCTACCCCTAGACTGGGAATCATAAGAAGGATATGTCCACCCCTTGGTAGGCCAATTTCTACTAAACTTCGGAGGCTGAACCTGCAAAAAATCTTTAACAGTCTGCATAGACTTAGCCTTGTCTTCCATTTTCTTTAAAACTGCTTCCACAGGCGAACCAAACAACACATCAGATTGTAAAGGAGCATCTAAAATCCTTGTCTTAACATGCTCAGCTAAATTCTGATCCCTCAGCCAGGCGTGCCTGCGAAGAACAGAACCAGTGGCAGCCACCCTCGAAGAGGCCTGTACAGCATCAAAACCACATTGCAAGGAATGCTTACCCACCTGTTCAGAAACATGAACTAAATCTTGCAACTCTTTACACTCAATACCTTCCGCCAAAGCATCTACCTTAGACTTTAATTGTGAAAGGAGATAATTTTGGTATTTCAACATGTGAAACTGGCAATTCAAAGCCCTCATGGCTAAAGTGGAAGAAGTATACACTTTCTTTCCCCATCTATCCAAAGCCCTTGCCTCTTTATCTGGAGGAACAGGATTTTTAACAACAGAAGCCTTAACACCTTTAGGCCCCTGAGAAACAGTTTCTGGGTCTGCCCTAGGACTCTTAAAAAGATACTTATGAGCTTCAGGCACCCTATAATACCTATCCGGTTTAACTGGAGCAGGAGGCAAAGAATCAGGGTTCAGAGAAGCCTCTGCAAAAACATCTTCCACCACATCCAGAACAGGAGGTATAGCTAAAGGCCTATGCTGGGGTAGAAACAAAAATTCCCTAAGCCTTTTCCTGGAATCGGAGAAATCCTGACCTTCCCATTTAAAATGCTCCCTCATGGAATGAAGAGTCTCTGAAAAAGAAAAATCCTCAGGAGGAGAAGCAGAAGGAGTAGAATCATCTACAGCAGAATCAGAATAAGGAGAATACTCCTGCACGTCTTCAGACTCAGAAGCATCCGAACCCTGCTCAAAACTCCCAAGCTCAGGTTCCACCCTAGGCCTCTTATCAGGAGGGGGCATAGAACCTCTAATCATTGTAATCAAATCTTCTGCCATTTTAAGCATATGCTTCTTAGGCACAGACCCTGAAGAACTAGGAGTAACACCTGTAGCAAAACCTGGCCTGCCCCTGGGAGAAGCCTTGGAAACAGAAGGGGAGGGCCTAACCACCTTAGGAAGGGAGGGGAGAACAGCTACCTGAGAAGCCCCTTCAGCCTGGCCTACCTCCTGAGAGGATACATCTTGTAATAATAAAGTCTCTCCCTGGGACTCCAAAGAAACTTCTGGCTGAACCTCCGGCTCCACCGAGCCCTCTAAAGAACCGGCGTCCGGGACGGACGGTTCTTCCAACCTAGGCTTTGCTGCTTTGTCCTTGCGCTTTTTTGACGAAGCAGGCGTCGGAGCATCCGACGGCATTTTATAATTACACCGCTTCCCAAAAACTAACCTGGCACAGTCTAATCTTCTCTTTATAGTGCGTTTGTTAAATCTAGCACAAGAGCGACATCCAACAACGTCGTGCTCAGGCCCTAAGCAAGGTATACACAAGGTATGGTAATCCCTATGAGGTATCTGTTTCCCACAAGAAATACAGTTATTCACTTTTTCTGACATCCGGTTAAATACTGAGGCAAGAAAAAACCAAAATATTCCCCAACGGGGTACTTAGCCAACTTTGATTCGGTCTGAAACTCCGACTTCGGAAAATTTCAGAACGCCAACCTGCACTTGCAACGCTGCTTCTGCATCGGACCATGCGGCAAAAAAGACTGAGGATATGACGTCGGTCATGCGCATTTGTACCCTGACGTCCTGACGTCAGACTAATGCGCCCTGACCGACGCCAGCCTTATACTTTGGTATTCGGGCCGACTGGGACAGCGGACTACCCAAGTGTTAGGACTGCAGCAATGTGAGATGAAGAACATCTAGGGTCTGGCTAGGATGCCCTGTAAGACTGCAGAAGCAAACCCTGCCCTGGATTTTGAGAAAGAGTAATGTTTAGTAAAAGTGTGAAAAGATGTCCAGGTAGCAGCCTCTAGGGTGTCCCTGATGGGGACTCCTCTGAGGAAAGCTGCAGAGGTGGAGGCTGCTCTGGTGGAGTGAGTCTTGACCCCCTTCGGGGGAGGCTTTCCATGTTGTTTGGAGCAGAAACGGATGCAGTGTGCTATCCATTTAGAAATGGTTTGTTTGGAGATGGCTTTGCCTTCTGCCCCTGTAGCAAAGCTAACCAGCAATTAATCAGACTTTCTGAAGGATTTAGTCCTGTCTAGATAGAATATGAACTGTCTGCGCACATCTAGAGAGTGCAGGATCCTTTCCCCCTTGTTCAGGGATTAGGGAAAAAGGTGGGCAAATGAATGGATTGGTTGAGAGCCACACTGGAAACCACCTTGGGTGTGAAGGATGAGTTAGATCTGAGGGGATACCCTGTCAGCATGGAAGATGATGAAGGGTTCCACAGTCATGAGCGCTTGCAGCTCGGAGACTCGTCTGGCTGAAGTGATGGCCAGAAGGAAAGCTGTCTGCAGAAGAAGCTGGTTCAAAAGGGGGCAAGGTAAGCTTTTCCAACACAAAGTTAAGGTCCCAAGCTGGGGTCGGTGCTCTTCTGGGTGGCCTCAAGTTACTAGCCCCTCTTAGGAACTGTTTGATCAAAGTGCGTGAGAAAAGGGGATGCTCAGTGGAAAAAGAGCAGAGATAGCAGAGGCATGAATTTTTATAGAGGAGAAAGACAGGCCACTGTGTAGTAGGCCAGCTAAGAAATCCAGGATGAGAGGGAGGCCGGGCGGGCTGTGCCGTACTGGCTCCCTTAGCATGGATCCAGGTGCAGAAACTTTTCCATTTGTCAGCATAAGACTTTCTAGTGCCAGGGCATCTGGCCTCACGTATAACATCTAGAACCTGTTTACTGAGGCTGGCAGATTGATCCAGGGTTAGGGAATAAGCCAAGCTGCCAAACTGAGTGTCTGCAATTGGGGATGCATGAATTCCCCTTCCCTCTGGGTCAGAAGGTTTGGAATCTGAGGAAGATGCCATGGTGGCAGTGGGGACAGGCTGCGCTGCAAGGGGTACCAGTGCTGGCGAGGCCAGTCTGGAGCTATAAGAATTGTCCTTGGTTTTTACTCCTTTATTTTGAGCAGTACCCTGGGGGTGAGAGATAGTGAAGGAGAGGCATAAACCAAACGACTGACCCAGGGGAAGTACAGGGCATCCACTTTCCAAGCCATGCAGTGATTCTCCCTGGTGCAGAATTTGCTGAACTGATGGCTGGTGTGGGAGGCAAAGAGGTCGACCTTCAGGGTGCCCCATTTCTGAATTATTCGGGTGAAGGGTTCTTCTGTTGAGCTGCCACTCATGTGGGTCCAGAAGATTTCTGCTTAATCGGTCTGCCAGAGAGTTGAGAGAACCTGGTAGGAATTGTGCTAACAGGTGCAATTGCATGCGCAGCCTGCACAGAGGGTAGGAGCGAGTCCCTCCCTGCTTGTTGATATACCACATCACAGTGGTGTTGTCTGTTTTGATCAGGAGAACCCCTGGGGAGAGAAGGGTTTGAAAACTATCAAGATGTGCTGGACAGCCATCATCTCTTTTTGGTTGATGTGCAGAGGGATTTGCTGTGGGCACCACTGGCCCTGTATGCACCTGCCATCCAGGTGTGCACCTCAAGCACAGTCTGATGTGTCTGTGGTGATAGTCTGGGTGGTGGGGGTGGTGAGAAAGGTAGTCCCTTGTTGTGGGAGCATGCTGTTGCCCACCAAAGAAAATCTTTTCTGAGGTAAGGAATTATAGGTATAAGAGTCTTCAGGTCTTGACAGTGTTGACACCAAAGACTTTTTAGGTACCACTGAAGTTTGCTCATGTGCAGTTTGGCATATGGAATGAGTAGTATGCAAGATGCCATGAACCCCAGAGCTTGCAGGATCTTCCTTGCAGATAACTGGGGTCTGGTGGCTAGTTGAGAGAAGCAGGCTGTCAGGAAAACTTGTTTTTCTGGTGTAAGGAATGTCATCTGGGATGCTGTGTCCAGGCTTGCTCCCAGAAATATAATCCTTTGGGTGGGCACCTGGTTTGGATTTCTTTTCGTTGATTGTGTACCCTAGGGAGGTTAGTAGGGTCTTTACAAAGGCCAGGTGCTTGAGCAGCTTTTCCTGTCTGCCTGAATAAGGCAGTCATCTAAGTATGGGTAAATCTGGATATTCCTTTGTCTGCAAAAGGCAAAGGCCAGAGCCAGGCATTTTGTGAAAACTCTGGAGGCAGTAGATAAGTCAAAGGGAAGTGCACAGAACTGAAAGTGTTGAGATTCTGCCCTGAAACGGAGATATTTCCTGCATGATTCCCTGATAGGAATGTGGAGGTAGGCCTCTTTTAGATCTAGGGTGGCTAGCCAAGCATCATTGGAGAACATGGGTAGCAGCTGCTGGAGGGTGAGCATTTTGAATTTTCAGATCACCAGGAAGGTGTTTAGAATGGATAGATCGGGAATGGGGTGCCAGGCGCCCTCTTTTCTGGGCACCAGAAAAAGTCTGGAGTAGAAACCTTGGGCTATCTGTTCTGCAGGAACGTGCTCTACTGCCCTCATAAAAAGCAGGGAAAGGATTTGTTTTTGAGCCTCTGCCCACTGGTTTGGCGGTAGATCTGGGAACCCTTTTGGGGTTGGAAGGGTGTGGAAGGAAAATTTGTATCCCTGAGACACTATGTTGAGAACCCACTGGTCGTTGGTAATGGTGGCCCAGGTGCTTGGGTGAAAGGAGTTTTCCTCTTAGGGATAAGTAAAGGTGGGCAGAGGGAGGGGGTGGGGGAGGTGAGTCACTGTGACTTCTTACCATAAGGGGGTGGCTTAGAACACCCTGGTTTTGAAGTGGAGGCAGTCCACTGCTTAGATCTCTCCATTCCCTGTGGCTGCTGTCTGGGGGGTCTGGTTCCCCGAGGCCTGGACTGGACTAGCTTAGTGGAAGCAGGAAAGGACCAGTGCTTGGTGGGACAATGCCTGCTGAATCTGGGTGGCTGGACCTGTAAGAAAACCGTAACTGTCTGCCTAGATTTTGCTTTTTCTTCCATCTTTTTTAAGACCTCTTCTGCCTTAGTGCCAAATAAGTTGTCTTTGTGCAAGGGGGCATCCAACAATTTAGATTTGACATGGTCTGGCAGGGGCTGTTCCTTAATCCATGCATGCCTTCTAATGACAGATCCAGTGACTGCTGCCCTGCAAGAAGCTCCTAGGGCGTCAAAACCACAGTGCAAGGTGTGTTTAGTTACTTGACTTGCAGAATGCATTAACTCTTGTAACACTTTAGATTCTGCACAAGCAGGAAAGGAAGACATTTTTTGTTGAGGAGTTCCAGGGTATGTTGCAGAAATTTCAGCATATGGAACTGACAATTTAGTGCCGTGATAGCAAGAGTAGCTGATGTGTATACTTTTTTACCCCATCTGTCTAGTGCTTGGGAATCTCTATCTGAGGGGGTGGGATTCTTAGCAGAGGTTGCTTTAATCCCTTTAGGCCACTGAGAAATTACCTCAGGGTCAACAGTAGGATCTTTAAAAAGAAATCTGTGTGAGACAGGGACTCTGTAGTACCTTTCTGGCTTTCTGGGTGCAGGACGGAGGGTGTCGAGTCAAGCTGGATTCCAGGAAAAGTTCCTCCACAACATCCAGGACTGGGAGGATGGCCAAGAGTCTGTGCTGTGGAAGATCTAAGAATTCCCCGAGTCTCTTTTTAGACTGAGGGTAGTATTGACTCTCTCAGTGGAAATGCTCCCTTAAGGTATGAAGGGTTTCCCCAAAGGAAAAATCCTTTGGAGGAGAGGCTGAAGGGATGGAGTCCTCTGCATCAGAATCCTCATAAGAAGAGAGGGGTTGCAAGTCTTCATATTCAGATGCATCAGAGTCATCTGACGTTTGTTCAGACAAAACTACAGGGGACAGATCTCTTTTCCTTTTGGAGGGGATAGCTTGGCTTCCCCTGATCAGCATGATAAAGTCTTCCACCATTTTAAGCAATGGAGACTGAGGCAAGGAAGCAGGTACAAGAGATTGGGTCATCGGTTTCTTGGGTGTGTTTCGTACTCTGGTCCTAAGAAACTCAATAGTTTTCAAAAGAATGGTAGTTGCAAAAGAAGACATTGGTTTGTGTCAAGAATCGGTAGTGCGAAGGACATGCTCGGAAGCCGGTGCCTGCTCAGCAGCTCCTGACCCATCCAAGGTATAGACGACTGCAGGATCCTTACTCGAAGAGTTTTGCAGCATACCAGACTCTGAAATGGTCTCAGTAACAGCCTGCAAATCCACAGAAGCGGGCATCAGGGGCTGCGAAAGCACCTCACTGAGGATCAGAGAACTGAAGACTAGCTTAATGGAAGCGTCGTCGGTAGATTTGGACCTGTGCGGTCTGTCTCTGTCTTTATCTTTACTTTTTTTCAGAAGATCTGCTGTCGGATGGCTTATAGGAATTCGAGAAGTGTAAGCAAAAATATCTAGATACAGATAGTTCTGGTGTTGAACAATCCACAGAAGCAACAATGGGGGATGTCGTGGTCTGGGCCTAAACAAGTGACGCAGTAAGAATGAAACTCTCAGTATGGTATTTGTTTTCCACAGGCAAGACAATTATTAACTTTTTCTGACATCGGTTAGTGCAAGAAAAAAGGATCCCCAGCGGGGTACTTAGCTTTAAAAGACTTCAATTCGGTAGACGAAACTCAGGTAGCGGCCGACCGGCACTCATGCGAACTGCTTCTGCTTCAGTCTCCACTGCAAGAAAGACTGATGTAATGGCGTTGGCTGCCTTACTTTATACTACTGATGACCTGACGTCAGTCCTGAAGTGACACCAACCGACGCAGGAATACTAAGCCTCTGGTATTCGGGACAGCCGAGGGCTACCCTGGTGGGGATGACCCAAATGTGATGACTGCAACAGTGAAACATGAAGAACATCTGGGCAAGACTAGATAGAATTTATATCTCACAGGAACACATGCATTTAATTGAAGGTCTTGAAACAAACCCAATAACTATTTCAGATCATGCACCAATAATAACTAAAATAAAAATGCAAGGTAATGAAATACAAATGAGACACTGGTGCTTTCCCACCTATCATCTGAAAAGAAAGGAATTTAAGGAACGGGTTTTGGAATTAATTCAGGAGCTATTAGATAACAGAAATTTCTTCTGAAAATATAGCTAGGGAGTGGGATAAAATTAAAGTGGAGTTTAAAACTAGGGTGGGAATAAAGGAAAGGGAGATATGGCTAAGAAGTAAAAATAATTATTTACAAGGACTGACAAATGTTAAAGTATTGCAAAATAGGGAAAATCTCTCAGAACAAGCAAAGGAACAACTGCAGAACGCTAAACAAAAAATAACGGATTGCCTCGATAATATGCACGAGTTTAGAAAGATTGCTGTTAAGCAATTGTTTTTTGATAATAATTTTAGAGCACAAAAACTTTTAGCGCAATGACTCAGGCAACAGAAAGTGGAAAGGGCTGTCACCAAGCAGAGGGAGCCTATAACAAGAGATCCTGGTGAAATATTAGAAATATTTTTAAAATTTTATGAAAGTTTGTATAAAGCAGAGAAATATGGAAATCAAGAAAAGGTACAAATGAAAATGTATATGGAAGAATTACATATGCCAAGGGTAGAGGTAGTTGAGGCTCAATTACTAACAGTTAGGATAGGAAGAGATGAGATAAAAATGGCTATGTATAACCAATCTAAATGAAAGTCTCCAGGAATAGATGGTATTCCTCTGGAAGTCTGGAAGCTAGGAGGGAAAAACTGATAAAAGATCTTGAAGGTTTTGTTTAACAGTATTTTAAGAGGAGGAGAAGTACCACACCTGGAAGAAGGCGGTGGTAATGGCTAAAGAGGGTAAAGATCTATCGGATCCAGCTTCATACAAGCCCATTTCAATACTAAACCATGATTATAAAGTGTTTATGTCTATAATGGCTATAAGAATGACAAAGGTGATACCAAATTGATAGATATCGATCAGTGTGGTTTTGTGTAGGAGAGGCAAACATTTCACAATATTAACAGAGCATTGATGATCCAGAGGGAAACAGAATGCAAGAAAATACCACTGTTATTGGTGGGTCTTGATGCAGAAAAAGCATTTGACAGAGAATACTGGGACTTCATGAGCAAGGTAATGGAAGCATTTACTTTTTCCTAATACAATACTAAGGTTGATTAGGAGAACATATGAGGGATCAGAGGCAAAAATTAAAGTGGGTAGGGTCCTCTCTGATAACTTCTGCTTGAGTAGAGGAACC
The DNA here is from genome assembly GCF_019279795.1 of Protopterus annectens. NCBI lineage: Eukaryota > Metazoa > Chordata > Ceratodontiformes > Protopteridae > Protopterus > Protopterus annectens. The sequence goes on from NC_056745.1 coordinate 528,308,988, forward strand.
AGGCAGGGTTTTCCACTTCCCCTTTGTTGTTTGCATTATATTTAGAAACACTGGCAAAGAAAATAAGGGACTCAAATTCAAGGATATAATTGGTATGGAAGTCAGGAAAAGCTGGCTCTATTTGCAGATATTATTTTATACATGACAAAAACAGAAAGGGACATTACAGTGTTGTGGAACATTTTAAGACAGTTTAAAATCTCAGAATACAAAATTAGTGAAGCTAAAACAAAGGCAATAATGGTAAATTATATACCCACACACAAATTGGTCCAACAATGTCCATATTTACCGGGACATGACAAAGTGAAGTACTTAGGAGTATGGATTTTAAATTACTCTGTTGTGGCAGCTAAGGATATGTGGTAAGAGACTAAACAGAAGATAATAATAAAAAATGAGAAACTGGAAGCTTTGTTATATGGATATGGATACTAAGATGCAACCAATTAAAATCTTTTAGTCCCTTTAGTCTTATACACAAGTCAGGCATATTTTTATCAGCCAGAGGAGAAGCTGTGAATAGCAATTAAAAAAGAGTTGAAGGATTTTATATGGGAAGGGAATACAGCAAGGGTCAAGTGGGATAAGCTAATTCTTCCAAGAGAACAAGGTGTACTAAGATTACCCAATTTGAGGGGATATTTTACAGCAACACAGTTAAGGTTCATATACATAGCACAAGCATAAAACTATAATTCAAAGTGGAAAGGAATGATGATACTGAGCTACAAAATATAAGTATCTTGATTTTTTTGATTATTTTTACAGATTACTGTTTTTACAATTTAATATATATAAAGCACTTTGTCTATTCAGTATCTTCACAAATCCTTATCTGTTTAAAAACTTTCATTTGTCTCTGTAGTGCTTGCTGTCTTGTAGGCTATTGTGTAAACTGAAACATCTCCTCTGTGTAATTATCTCTTGGCTAGTGGGGGCTGGTTCTTTTGTGTTCTTGTAAAAAAAAGTTTCTGTCGTTTGCACACAGTGCAGACTAGAGAGGTTGTTGACTGCAACTGAGCTACAAAATATAAGTATCTTGATTTTTTGATTATTTTTACAGATTACTGTTTTTACAATTTAATATATATAAAGCACTTTGTCTATTCAGTATCTTCACAAATCCTTATCTGTTTAAAAACTTTCATTTGTCTCTGTAGTGCTTGCTGTCTTGTAGGCTATTGTGTAAATTGAAAATCTCCTCTGTGTAATTATCTCTTGGCTAGTGGGGGCTGGTTCTTTTGTGTTCTTGTAAAAAAAAGTTTCTGTCTTTTGCACACAGTGCAAACTAGAGAGGTTGTTGACTGCAACTGAGCTACAAAATATAAGTATCTTGATTTTTTGATTATTTTTACAGATTACTGTTTTTACAATTTAATATATTTAAAGCACTTTGTCTATTCAGTATCTTCACAAATCCTTATCTGTTTAAAAACTTTCATTTGTCTCTGTAGTGCTTGCTGTCTTGTAGGCTATTTTGTCCCACCCTCCCTCCCTGTTGGTGTCTTGCTCTCATACTTGGTGGCTTTGCAGTTGCCCGCCCCTACTGTGACACACCTCCCAGTCTAGTGTCATTAGCTCATTCTGCTTAATACAGAGAGAACATTTGATAAGGCCTTCTTGTTCCTCCTTTTTCCCTTTCAAAAAGTAAAACAAAACTTTTTTTTTTTCTCTCTTTCGCCTGAACCTTCTTGTGTTCTGACTGTCCTTCTCAAACATTTTGGAAATATACAGTATATTTCAGAGCATTTGTTATAACTGTATTTGCTATAACTGATTTAAGTATTTTTTTCTGGCTTTTTGATTATTTACTGCTTAGCGACTGCATTTTAGCCTGTTTATACAGCTCTGCATTCTATTTAAACTGTTTTTGTGTTGATTAACTGTTTTGCACTTTTAAAAAGTTAGTTGTTGCTTAATTTTACCTGTAGGCTAACACACTCAAGTGCGCTAGCCTCTTAAAAGCATTTATAGCATTTACTGTCTGTTTTCTGCAAAAAAGAAAAAGAAAAACAAAAATCTTGTTTTCCCGCCTTACTGAACTAGAATAGTCCAGTCTTCAGAGTTTGCTGATCTCTGGGCTTTGTCTTGGTTCCTGTGCTATTCCATATCCTTATTTTGATAAAAGGAAGCGTCTTTGTTCACCAGTGGGAGTGGGGAGCACTGAGTGGCCTATTTGTCCCTAGAGGAATGGTTCCAGCCAGAAACTTGTAGTCTATTGGCCATTTTAGGTCAATTCCTAGCTCTTTTCAGACCCCTGTAATAAAGCCCGCTTTAGCGCGCTTTTTCGCTTGTATTCAACTCAACACAGCTCCTCGTGGTGTCCTGCAGAGTTCTACAAGCAGCAGAGAGCAAAAGAGTGACTTTTTCCTGATTTAAGTATTTTTTTCTGGCTTTTTGATTATTTACTGCTTAGCGACTGCTTTTTCGCCTGTTCATACAGCTCTGCATTCTATTTAAACTGATTTATGTGTTGATTAACTGTTTTGCACTTTTAAAAAAGTTATTTGTTGCTTAATTTTACCTGTAGGCTAACACACAAGTGCGCTAGCTGTTTAAAACATTTATAGCATTTACTGTCTGTTTTTCTTCTGTTTTCTGCAAAAAAGAAAAAAACAAAAAAAAAATCTTGTTTTCCCACCTTACTGAACTAGAATAGTCCAGTCTTCAGAGTTTGCTGACCTTTGGGCTTTGTCTTGGTTCCTGTGCTATTCCATATCCTTATTTGGATAAAAGGAAGTGTCTTTGTTCACCAGTGGGAGTGGGGAGCACTGAGCGGCCTGTTTGTCCCTAGAGGAGTGGTTCCAGCCAGAAACTTGTAGTCTATTGGCCATTTTGGGTCAATTCCTAGCTCTTTTCAGCCCCCTGTAATAAAGCCCGCTTTTTCGCTTGTATTCAACTCAGCACAGCTCCTCGTGGTGTCCTGCAGAGTTCTACAAGCAGCAGAGAGCAAAAGTGTGACTTTTTCCTGATTTAAGTATTTTTTTCTGGCTTTTTGATTATTTACTGCTTAGCGACTGCATTTTCGCCTGTTTATACAGCTCTGCATTCTATTTAAACTGTTTTTGTGTTGATTAACTGTTTTGCACTTTTAAAAAAGTTATTTGTTGTTTAATTTTACCTGTAGGCTAACACACTCAAGTCCGCTAGCCGTTTAAAAGCATTTATAGCATTTACTGTCTGTTTTTCCTCTGTTTTCTGAAAAAAAAAAAAAAATCTTGTTTTCCCGCCTTACTGAACTAGAATAGTCCAGTCTTCAGAGTTCGCTGATCTCTGGGCTTTGGCTTGGTTCCTGTGCTATTCCATATCCTTATTTGGATAAAGGGAAGCTTCTTTGTTCACCAGTGGGAGTGGGGAGCACTGAGCAGCCTATTTGTCCCTAGAGCAGTGGTTCCAGCCAGAAACTTGTAGTCTATTGGCCATTTTGGGTCAATTCCTAGCTCTTTTCAACCCCCTGCTATAAAGCCCGCTTTAGCGCGGAGTTGCCCATAGAGCACCATTGGGCAGCGCCGGTTAAACAAGGTTAAACTATTTCTGGCTCCGTAAAGTCTGCTTTTCAATTTTTCCCTTAGAACTTCTGTACTTGCAATCTAAACAGTCTATTCTCTATCTCAAAAGCTCAGCACTTGCTCCTAAAGCATTTTTATATAGGTAAAGCTCAGCACTTGCTCCTAAAGCATTTTTATATAGGTAAAGTACTTGTATACTAAACAAAGTACTACATTAGCCTAGAATCCCCTTGAGTACCCATTTCCTTATAGGTCCCTTCTGACTCAGTTACACAGCAAACTTTTTCACTTTTTCTAGCATGTCGAAGGGTCAGTTGCTAGCGTCCTCTCCTGTTCAGCTGGTGAATCTGGGCATCTTGAGGCAATGTTACAATTGCCTCATGTACACAGACAACCCACTCCTTCTCCCACAAAACACAAATACATGTGAGAGATGCAACTATATAGCCAAACTGGAGGCTGAGCTCTCTCAACTCAGGACTGGCAAGACCAGACAGGAGGAGAAGGAAACCACGCACACCACAAACCCAGTTTCACATAGAACTATCACAACTGCAAAACAAACACATAAACACACAAAGACATACTCGGAGGCACTGATCAAAAATCTACCAAAACTACAGAGGCCTCCAAAGCAGACACCCAAGCAACTGCCACCTCAAGACATAAGACATGCAACACATAGTTCTCAAAGTCAGTGTGCTAAACAGTCACAGCCCTTAAGGCCAAACACAATGCCAGACACACTTGTTATAGGTGACTCCATAGTCAGACACACCGACGTCCCACTCACCAGACTGAACAAGGAAAAGATCACAGTAAGCTGCCTGTCAGGCGCTAGAATCTGCCACATAACACAAGCACTCAGGTCACTCCACAGCAAGTACAAGCATGACTCAGTCATTGTCCATGCCGGTGTGAACGACCTGAGACGTACCTCCCTGGACTACATGAAAAGAGACATAGAGGAGCTCTCAGATTATGTAGCCCAGGCCGGTATGACCCTGACCCTGAGCTGTATCCTACCCTCACCAAGAATAATGCCACAATACAGAGACAAAATGATCAGCTTTAATAATTGGCTTAATTACTGGTGTCATTCTAAGGGGATCCAATGTCTGTCTGCCTGGGATGACATGCTTGACAAGCCACGCTGCTTCAAGGGACGGCTTGCACCTGTCACCCTGGGCTTCCGGATATTGGCAAAGGCTCTTGCCACCCCCATAGTGCCTTTTTTAGGCAAGGCTCAAATGATAAACCTACCGCCCTAGAAAACAAAAATGGAGAAAAACTAAGGGTAATACTGCTCAATGCCAGAAGTCTAAACCTCAAGATGCACGCCCTCGAAACCCTCCTCAGTATGGAGAACATCGATGTCTGTGCTGTGACTGAAACCTGGTTCAAGGCTCCTGAGAGAACCCCAGCACTATCAGGTTATACCTCATATCATGCGTTCTGGCCCCAAAATCCGGACCGAACCACAAAAGGAGGGGGAGTATTCATATTCATAAAGGATACCCACACCTCCAGGTTAGTGGCAACGCACGAAGCATCGGAGACCATTCAGGTGCAATTAACCATAGGTAAAACTGCCCTACAGTTTGTAACATGCTACAGACCACCTTCTCAAACTCAGGAAACCCACACAGCCTTCCTGAAGACACTGGAGAGTATGAATGTCTCTCCAAACACCATCATATTGGGTGACTTCAACTACCCAAACATACACTGGGAACATTACTCAAGCCCCAACACCCTAGCCCAAAGGTTCCTTGAGTTCATAAACTCAAATGCTATGGAACAACTAGTCACCATTCCCACAAGAGGAGAAAATATACTAGACCTGATCATCACAAACATGGGGACAAAATGCTCCACACCGAAGTATATCCCTCATTGGTGAGATCAGACCATAAATTAATCTCACTGGAGATCCACATCCCGCCCCACCCCAGCAAAAGACCACAGTGAAGAACTTCTCAAAAGCAAACTTCACACTTCTTAAGACTGGAGTGGTATCCTTCAAGGCCCCGAGCCAGTGGAAACCACAACCCACGCTGCTGAAACCCTTACAAATGCCTTCTACGAGCACCTCCAGGAATGTATGGATCAAGCAATCCCTAATAAAATCAAGACCCTTTCCACCAAAGGCAGGCGCCCGGTCTGGTGGACTCCAGCCATAAACAAACTCTACAACAAGAGGAGAAAGCTACTACATGACAGAGCAAAATCCCTAAATGGGAAGGCATCTCTGATCAATACTAGCAAAATCTACGATCACTCATAAAATCATCCAAGGCCAACTTTGAGAGAAAAATCGCTAATGACACAAAAGACAATCATAAAGCCTTCTTTAGCTATGTTAGAAACCTGGGTGGAAACTCCCAGATATGCTCAGAATTAGTCCAAAATGATAAAAAAATCATTGAACCCACAGACATTGCCAACATACTGGCAGACAGGTTCAGTGCAAATTTCTCCCCTCCCTCCCCCCCAAAAGGAGAAATATCTATCCCACCAGAGTCTAGCCTCCCAAACATCTCAGATGCCCAGGTGAGAGCTGCTCTCTAAAGCAAAAAACACAGCATCAATGGGACCGGACGGTGTCCCCGGCTGTGAGCTACACGAACTCAATGAGGAACTAAACCCACACATAAGGCTGCTGTTTAATCTTAGCCTTACTACAGGATACGTACCCAAAGAATGGCGTACGGCAACTGTGGTCTCACTCCACAAAGGCGGTGCTTCTACGGACCCTGGAAATTACCACCCCATAAGCTTGACGAGCCTCGTCTGCAAAGCTATGGAGAGGATCATAATGGAACTCATAAATGAAGACATTGGGGACCTACAGACACTGGATCCTACCCAATTTGGCTTTGTCAAGGGCAGATCCTGCCTCTTGAACTTGGTCGACTTTTTCGAAACAGTCACTAAGGCCATTGATGACGGTAAGGCAGTTCACACAGCCTACCTTGACCTAGCAAAAGCGTTCGACACAATACCCCACTCGGGCATCATAGAAAAGCTCACCATCTTAGATGTAAACCCATATGTCACAAGATGGGTTGCAAACTGGCTCAAGGACAGAACACACAGGGTTAGAGTTGCTGGTGCCATGTCAGACTCTAAGCCGGTCACGAGCGGTGTCCCACAAGGCTCAGTCCTGGGCCCCCTCTTGTTCGGCATTTATTTTTCTGAAGTGCAGGCAAACATAGGGGGATTGTGGCTGACAAAATTTGCAGACTGGGCACCATAATTGACACTCCATCAGACACAGACATCCTCCAGAAAGGTCTCATAGAAATGGATAACTGGTGCCAGAGCCATGGCCTTAAGCTAAATGCCAAAAAATGTATAGTCATACCCTTTGGGAAAAACAAGGTAACCCCTAATTACCACATAGGTGGTAATCCATTAAACACGGAAGAAGTTATCAGGGACCTGGGGACCCAAGTTGACAGTAACCTCTCTTTTGACACACACATTGCTAAAGTGGTTAGGAAGACCTTCTACATTGCCCACCTGATCATGAAGGGATTCACATCCAGATCAGGAGAGGTCATTGTACCCCTGTACTCTTCACTTATCAGACCAATGATTGAGTACAACGCCCCATTCGGAATGTACCTTACCCGACACCTGCAGCAGTTGGAAAGACCCCAAAAGTTCCTCACCAAAAGGATAAAGGGGCTCAAACATATGTCATACGATGCCCAACTGAAGAAACTCCAGCTCTATTCAGTCGCATACCGTCTGCTCAGAGGTGATCTGTGCCTGACATACAGGGCCATGTCCAACCCGGAATTAATGGACATGCTCTACCTCAAAAAATCCAAATCCACCAGAGCCACGAGAGCAAGAGACTTAAACCTCAACACGGATATAAATAGGACGTGCTGGAGGGACAGATTCATCACCCAGAGACTCCCTACACTATGGAACAGAATCCCAGTCCATGTGAGGCAGAGCCCCTCACTGACTCAGTTTAAGAAAAATCTTGACGAGTGGATGGGAGATCGTAGGTTTACCCCGGGAATCATCTCTGTATCACTGCTGGACAGAGGCACAGCAAACTAATGGGTATAGTACTCTCATCCTAAGGGGTGGTGAAAGCCACACACACTCTGGCTAGGCTTATAAATGCCCTAGGGCAGATAGCCTAGTATGAACCTATGAACCTATGATAATACAGGAGGGAAGCTCAAGAAATAAGGAGGGATTGGGATTTTGGATGCAGACTCTTAAGGAGAATAACAGAAATCATGCAGAGTATTATATTCATAAAATAGCAGGGAGTATTCTAAGAACTAAACCAGCAGGAGAATGGATAAAAGAGATTCTGCCTATAGGATGACTGGGGTTAAGGATACAGATAACAGGCAAGAGGGGGTGGAATTTATTGGAGAAAAGCGGCAAAGGAACCAAGGTATTGGGAGCAAATACCTAGAAAGGGAAAGGTAATAGAATGGGAAGAGGCCACAAATTTTTTTCGACTGCAGGTTAGAGATTGCCTCCCTATCAAGGATTGATATCAAAGTATAGGCAAAGACAAAGAAATAAGAGGGGTCCTAAATGAAAGACCAGCACTGGTAGAGTTTTTAATAGAATCCAGAAAAGAAACTGCAATTAAAAAAGGTATAATTAGTACAGCATATAAAATATTGCATGAGAATTATAAGAATCAATCGTAGGAGCTTACAAAGGATTGGGAAGAGAGAATGGATAAAAAATTCACAAAGAAACAATGGGGGGATGTATATATATCTCTGAAATATGCAACAAGTCTAGAAGATTTAGCATCTTTGCCTGGAAGTGTTTACATAGTTATTTTTATACCCCAAGTAAATTCCAAAGAATTTTTCCTCATGTGAATAACAAATGTTGGAGGTGCAGCAGGCAAGAAAGAGGTGGCTAGGAACATATTTTAGGGGAGTGTAGTGAGCTGGCCAACTTTAGGGATTCCCTGCAAACCGCTCTGTTGGAGATGTTGGGTGAGTAGATTGGACTGACTGAGGAGTTGATTTTTTTGAGCTATGATACAGAATTGGAATTGCCTAGACATAGTAAAACATTGCTCAGTCTTAACTATGGTGGATGTAAAAAAAGCAATTACTAGAAAATGGAAATCAAAGTCTAGACCAACTTTACTAGAAGTAGTGAATATAGTAACAGAGATAAATCAATAGGAAAAGGGATCTTTAGAAAAGGGACAGAGCAAATTACATAGAAAAAATGGGAATTGTGGAAACAATATATGCAAAGAAGGAACCAGGTTTAAGAGGAAGGATTTGAATGAGCCATACAATGCTTTACTGACAATGACTGGATAGATTACAAAGTGATGTATAATGTTTGCAACTACAGTTGTTTCAGTGGTGTTTGTCATATATAATGTTTGCAACTAAAGTGGTGTCAGTGTTTGTTTTTCATTTATATAAATATAAGATTGCCTATGCCATACGTGATAATTTAATAAAGATGTTTATTGAAAAATAAAAGATGTTCCTAGGGTGGACTGGAGTAAATCAGTTCTTCCCAGCCATAAGGCAGAGATTGGGGCTTCAGACTTGGAACTTTATAGACAAGCTGTAGCATTTAAGTACACATATTGCCTATTGAATAGCCACAACACTGCAGTTTGGAAGAACCTCATGCTGGCATCCATGGGGAGACTAGAGGGATATTCTTTACCATCTTTTACAAAACGATAACTCCTAATCCTACCCTTTCGAAACTGGCTGATTTTATATGCCTCATGGTTAATAGCTTGTTAAAACAACACAGACTTATGTCTTGGAAGCATTAATTGGTACCAGTTCATATGGCATCCTTCTGGAGGTTGCATAATGTTAGGTCTTAAAATGGCTTAACAAGAATCCCACTTTACATTAGTGGGAACAATTGGCTACCTGGGTAGTGTTAAAGAATTGGGCTCTGCTTGCTAAGGAATATAACCTTCCACTAAACTCTCTTCATGTTTATAAAAACTTAGCAGGGATATGGCATTTTTAGCTGTGGAAGAAAATACTCTACCAGATTTACTGGATTACTTTTTAGAACTTAGACCTTCCCCTCAACAAAAAACATCTGATAAGTGTTATATTTAGTATAATGATTTTGCTCTATTTTTAGCAAACACTACTGCTACTAAATAACAATGATTTAGGTTCTTTGGATGGCAATGCCAGTAAAAGTATTTTATACCCCTTCACTGCGCATCAGATTTTTCCACAAGTCTCTTCTCATTGTTGGTGATGCAAATTACATAATTTGGCAAATATGTCTCTGTTTTTGTAGACTGTTAGTATTTAGAATCCTTACAAAGTGATTGTTTTTTTTTTTTTTTTTTCTAGATCAATTATGGAAGCAACGCTTTAACGCTGAATAAGCAAATAGTATTACTTTCAGTCTTAGATGAGGATAATGAAGATATGGCTTGCAAACGTCTGCACTAATTATGGGGGTTTACAAGAAATGCATAGTGAGGCGGTAAAAGCACTCTGACTCCCCTACCATTCAAGAATGAGTTACTGTAACTGACAGCATAAAACAGATAGAGAAATCTGCAACTGATGCTACAGTTAAAAATAAACTTCATCGGAAATGGAGAAGTATTTATATTAAGGAGCATGGACAGTGAAATTAGCTTCAATTTTGCACTAGTCATAAAAGGCAGGAATGAAAGAACTGCAGAACAACTGTGCAGTGTTTTTCTTTTTCTTATAAAAGTACTGCTCATATAGTGAAATTGGCTTCAATTTTGCACCAGTCATAATAGGCAGGAATGGAAGAACTGCAGAACAACTGTGCAGTGTTTTTCATTTTCTGATAAAGGCACTGTTCAGACAAATACATGCTGTATGTTGGGCACTTTAAGAATGTTTTGTTGATGTTTTACCTTATTGTTCTTCTTGTTGCTACTATGGACTAACATGTTAATAAAGCAGGATATTAAAAAAAAAAACAAACAAAAAAAACACATCCATGTATATCTGCTATTAGTCTGCATCAAGCCTCTTATTTGACCAATAATGTCACATTAACAAAATTTCAGAATAACCAAGAGAGGATGAGGAAAACTTAATTGCTTCCTTAATCATAAATGTTTCACAAATATGTCCACCATCAGTATCTTTTTTCAGATGATATAGCATGACTGCTGCTTTCTTCTCACCATAACAATCAAACACTTTCTTGACATTATCGGTCCATATACTGTGATATGCACACAAGGAAAAGAAACTATATTCTTAACGGCACAAAAAAGAAAGAAGGAAGACATTTATACTAAACAAACATTTTTCTAAATACTTTGTTAACCTATATGCATACTATCGTTTTGTTTTACTGACTTTCTATCATAAAATTCAAAGGAGGATAGGAAAACACTCTCATATTACATTACACTTCCAACTTACACATTTATCAGAATGGTTAACATCACATTCTAGCCATAGTTCAGATCTATGTTTTGCATAGTCATTTCTTCTCTCTATTAAAGTATAAATGCTTCAATAAGCATAGTTAATTCTATTCACATATAAAACTTACAATCAATAAGTTATTGTGTACTTAACTTTTGGATAATACAGAAACTGCTCAAGAACAGATGTTTCAAAAAATAACAGAATTAGAAAACAAAGCACATACAGAAAACCTGACATGTTCTGCTGTACCAGAGAAGCTGGAAGAAACTAACTGTATTAATTTTATGAAAGCACAAATAAGCAACTGGACTGGTATTCCACAGCAGTTGTTGTTAATTGAAAGGTCACACTGTGTACATGATTCAAACCTGGCCATGAGAAAGCAGCCAAGATCTTTAATAATAAAGATGCAATCCTACCAACAGAAAGAGTTGATTCTGACAAAACTGTGGCAGAAGGACAAAATAAGTGTGAGTCTTTGTGGAAAATGATTACTCACTGTACACCAGACAGTAGAGAGGAACAAATTTATTCCACTAATCAGGGAACATTGAGAACCAGGCATGAGATTCAAGCTGCTGTATCAGGCTAGTTTCAGAATATTCCTTCCTGGAGGGTCAAAATCACTTTTTGATGTACAACATGCTAAGGAAGAAATACAAAAAATAGTCAACAAAATGTGAGCTATGAAGCAGAAGGAAATTCTGCTTCTTGTTCTTCTGGCAATAAAGCCCATAGAGAGACTGTGTAAGTGAAATCTTCCCCAATGTTTCAAAGGAAAATGCTTGAGAGACAGAAGAAAAGCACAAGATTTGACTAGAAGAACCAGGGCTACACTGAAAATTAAGATGAGGCTGGATTTGGGAGATGGAGTTCAACAATAAGAAAACCATCAACTCAGAAACTGATAAATAAATATGAGATTACAAAGCATTAATTTATTTGTGAAACATGACAGAACAAGAAATACTGGACTTTTTAACTTTGTTACACTTTTAGGGGATTCCATAGCATATGCCCTACTTTATGTCATTAATGTTTAGAACAGCATTTAAGAGAGGGGAAGAGAAGAGTTAATTGTAAGTAAAACAAAATTTTGTTCTTAACAGTAGCATTTTTATAATGCCTGACATAATCTGCATGCTGTAAAGCAATGTTTTCTCAGTTGTTTTTAGTGTAATAGGGATACTAAAGTAAAAGCTGGCCCAGTTTTGGTTTTCCTTCTTTCTTTCTTTCTTTTTCTGTTCATCTTTAAGAAATGTAGGCTCTGCAATGTAAAAGTCTGGCCAAAAGAGCACGATACAAGAAAAACTGATGTGCTTTTTCATACTCTTGCATAGGGGAATGACTGGATTAAGGCCTTTGGCTTGATCTAATAACAAGTTTTCAAGTTTAAGGGGAAGCAAACAAATATAAAAAAACACTGAATATAATAAAAAGTTTTACTCTAGCAAATAAATGAATGCTTGTAGAGGCAACTGTGTATCTGGTTCTCATGTTTCCATGGAAACAATCTGATAAGGGGTAATAAAAACAGAATACTTCTTTCTTTCTCTCAATTGCTTTCTTTTAATAGACAGGGGTTATAACTTATGTACTCACAATAACTAGTCATCTGTGTTGCCAATTTTCATTCTTCCTCACTTATAGCATTCAAATCTGATCCTCAGAGCTGGCCCGACCACATTTACTAGACTTTGGATCCAATTATCAACTTCCTCCCTCTACCCATAGTGCCGTACTCCATCCCCATTGCTTCAGATGATATTTGCTGCTCTAATTCTCAACAGCAGAAAAAAAACAGATATAGCCAAACAGAAAAAAAGACAGGGTTCAAACCTGGAACTGTAGATTCCAAACACAGACCAATAGGTCCTTCCAAAAGAAAAATGGATTGGGGATGGATGGCGGGAGAGGGAAGGGGAGTTGAGGAAGAATGAAAATAGACAACACAGATGTTTAGTTATGGTGAGTATATAACTTATAAATCTGATGTTGTCCTTCTATTTCTTCCTCACTTATGGAATACAGTCCCCAGCTATGTTAATTTTGGGCTGGCCCTCATGTAAGGACATTCTGGAGTACTGCCAAACCAAAGGAAGTTCTACTTCTACATATGTCGTCTAATTTGCAATGTAAAACAAAAGTATGAATCTTGGACCATGTAGCTGCTGCACAAATGTCATCAACAGAAGTCCTTGACCAAAAAGCACATGAAGTAGCCATGAACTTAGGTGAGTGACCTCAGGGAGGTTTTGGTAATGTCAAACCCTTCTGAGAGTAAATACATGAAATGCATTCTGTAATCTATTTAGCTAGGGTAACTTTAACTGGTTGGCATAGGTGATTTGGAGAGAAAGATACAAAAGCTGGTCTGACTTTCTAAAATGTTTTGCCCTGTGAAGGAAAAAAATAGAGTTGTCTGTGCACATCAAGGAGGTGTAGCATACACTCTCCATTACTGTAAAAGTTTGGAAAGAAAACTGGCAAGTGAATGTATTGGATGATGTTATTTTCGGAAGCCACCACATGTAAAAAAGAAGGAAAACCCCATCTTTATGAAGAATAATGTAAGGGATTTTTGCTGAAAGAGTCTGGAGTTCAGATATTCTTTTTGCCAAAGTTATAGCTACCAAGAAAACAGTCTTCCAAGAAAGAAATTTTACATCAGATTTGTCCGGTCATTCAAAGGGTTTTTGTGTTAAACCTTCAAGTACCACAGTAAAATCCGAAGGTAGCGAGGGATCCTTTACTGAAGATCAAAGAAGAAAAATGCCTTTCAAAAAGCTTTTCACAATTTAGAGGAAGCCAAGGAAAAAGATGTATTCCCCATGGGGAAATTTAAAACTGCTGCCAGATGAAGTTTAATTGTGAAGAAACTAGCTCCATCTTTTGAAAGGAGTTGTCAAAAATGAAGAATAACACAAATTGGTGCAGAAAAAGGATCAGTCTCCCTATCTGACACCCAAATAGAAAACCTTTTCCATTTACTTTTAGAAATTGTTTTGGGTAGCATCTTTATCAGAAACCAAAATAATGTCACAAACTGGGGAAGAGAGCCTGGACAGTCCAACTATTACTGGAAGTGGAGAAACCATATTGTCAGCTTGAGGGCCTGAATATTAGGATGTCGAATCCCTGTCAGGTGAGAGAGGAGATCCTGAGTAGGCTTCAGTACCCATGGAAGATAACGAAGATAAGACCCTAGAAAGAGGAAACATACTTGCTGAGGTCAGAAGGGGGCAATGAGGATAAATGAGCTTCTCACCTTGCTTGCTTTCTGTAAAAATCTTGGAATCAGGGGAAGAAGAGGATAAGCATAAAGGAGACCCGAGAGCCAAGCGTGGAGAAGGGTGTCTATTGGTGAATCACCTTGAGGTGGGATCAGAGTGAAGTACTTGCTGTACTTGTTGTTGAGAAAGGGTGGAAAATAGGTTGCAACAAGGTTTGCCCCAATGCCTGAAAATCATATTTGCTACCAACTGATTGACAGACCACTCATGAAGCATCAGAATGGATCTGCTTAGTTTGTCTGCAAGTGCATTGGTTTTCACAGGAATGTGCATCACAATTAGAAAGTGACTTGATGAGATCGCCCATTCCCAATCCCCAAGATCGAGTTCTTCCTTGCTTGTTGATGTACCAGACTACAGACATATTGTCTGTCTAAATGTAAGTGTCCCAAAGGGAAGATCATTTAGAAATGCCTGCAATCCTAAAAGGACTCTAGGACACTGATATGCAAGTTGGTCTCTTAGGAGGACCACATGCCTTGGACAGCTTTCCCAAGAAACCCCCCACCCCAGCTGAGAAGCATCCATGGTCACTGTGGCTACGGAGTTCAGTAGAACAAAGGGTCTGCCCAGAAATGGACTGTCAGATTGTATCCACCAGTGAATTTGCTGCTTCCAAATTGAGGTGAATTTTACTTGAAAAGATAGGGGTTGAGATAGAATGGACCACTGCATAACTCCAGTCCACTGGAGAACCCAAATAAAGAAGCATGCAAGAAATAGTAATATTGTGGAAGCTGACATTGACCCAAGTACCTGATGCACTAACCTTCCTGGAGGAGATGGATGAGAAATGATAGCCTGAACCTGGTCTTTGACAGAAGTAATGCAGTGGAGAGGTAAAATTGCTAACTGTGTTATGTCCAAAACTGTCCCAATTAATTCCAGACTCATAGAATCATAGAATATATTCATAGATTGCTACTAGGCTAACTACCATTGTGGGCTATTTAAAGCCTAGCCAATTATCCCATGTGAGAATCAAACCCTGCATCTTGTGTCTGTAAGGTAAACACCTTAACCATTGTCAAATCAAAGACCAGGTTCAGGCTATCATTTCTCATCCATCTCCTTCAGGAAGGTTAGTGCATCAGGTAATTGGGTCAATGTCAGCTTCCATAATACTATTATTTCTTGCATGCTTCTTTATTTGGGTTCTCCAGTGGGCTCTGACCTTGTGCACATTTTGATTTGACAAGATTTATCATAATGCCCAAAGTGTTGCAAATCTGGATGAAATAGTCCCAGGCATGTTGAAGTTGATGCTTGGAGGAGGTGGTTTGGAGCCAGTCATCTAGCTATGGAAACAGTGGAATCCTTTCAGTCTCAAGTGATTTGTGACTACTGCCAATTATTTAGTAAACACCCTGGGGGCTGTGGTGAGTCCAAAGGATGAATCAATCATTGTCAGGAATATTAAACTTAAGGTAAAAGTTAAATTCAATTGCAACACTATGGGTGTGGTATATGTTGCATTATGTCAACAGTGTCCAGGGCCTATATCATTCATGTGTAAAATCCTGGATGTGCCACCCCAGACAAGCCACTGGCAGGAAAAAGACGAACAGTTCAAATCAATCCAAAACATAGAACATAAAAATATTTAATAAAGTACTTAAAACACAGCGTAGAGCCAAGTAAATCTTCAGATACATAACTAGGATAAGCACTTTCAGCCATAGCTTTCCTCAGATCCTGTTTCATTAGGCTCAAACTTTATGAATTAAAAAGAGTCTCCACCAATCAATAAACATTTTCTGAGCCAACGCCTTTCTTCTCTAACCTATCAAAATGCTGTCCAATCATTCAACGAATTTTAGCCAAGCCCCCTTACTCAACCAATGATTTTCATTTAAAAAGTGGTCTGCCTTTGAGAATGGGTTTCAAGGGTACCACCCCATTTAAGCCTGGAGCACGATCTGCTCTTAAGTTAATAATCCAATTCACTTCCACTATCATTGTTCTGTTCTGGATATCACCACCTCTTTTGTTTTCAAAGATCTGTCCCCAGACTTTAAACTTAAAAAAGTGTGATGGGAGTTATTACATGGCTCACTACAGCATTACTTTTATTTTGATTTTGAATATCCCGTAAGTGGCGCAAGATTCTCTCTCTGAAATTGCCTGTCTTTCTTACATAGTAGGCAGGGCAGTTCAAGCAGGTAGCTATATAAACCCCCAAACTGTTTAAACAACGACTTCAGTGACTGCCAAAACCAAATAAATGTAGAAAAATCGCTGTGCAGCCCGGACTCACCACAACTCTCCAAAAGTAACAACTGTTTATTGGCACAATTTAAAAGTATTCATTAAGTGTTTTCATCCCCTCAGAATGGGGACTTCAGCAGAATACATGCCTTCAATAAAATCCTACATATATAGCCCTATATATTAGTGACATCATCACCACATAAATACACATTTAAAGACACCATCACCAGATACAAAAATGTGTATTTTGAAAACATTTAAAACATATAAAACATTTAAAATAATCTCCAACAGATTGTAAAAATTCTAACATAACATTTTGTCCCTGGCTTTCTTAATTAGCAGGGGTTTTACAGAAATAAATTAATTTAACCCAAACACGTGACTTGCCTGCAATTTTATTTGCCACTTTACCTCTTTTTCTTCAATCAAAATTCTATAGTTCCCCCCTCTCGGGTTAACTAAAACTCTCTCTAAAATACCAAAATGGAACCCTTGGAAATTCTTACAAACTAAAGAATGCCTATACAGTGCATTACTATTATTCCTTGTGGATATCTGGTATGTGTGTTCATATATCCCTGTTTCTTAATTGCCTTTCGTTTTTTCCAACATAATATGCTGGACATCCTTTACATATTGAGAGGTATATAACACCAAGTGTTTGACAATTACCCTTAACAAATTACACTTTTGACTTCAAGGTATTTTCCAAGACAACCATTTTACTGTCCACTATGTAACAACATTGTGAACAGGACCCACATTTCATGGTACCATCTTGCCTATTACCTTGTAAATTCTTTACCTATTCAAAACTTTCTTTAATATTTGCCCCAGTTTTATATACGTAGGTAGGTCTCTCTCCTACCACCCCTCTTAAATCTGGATTCCCCCTAAGGATAGCCCAATTATTTTCAATAATATCCTTCACTTTACCTGCCTTTCCCCAATAGGGGAGAACCATAGCCGTTTCAAACTTATTTTTTTTGTCCGTGAGTTGATTCTCTCACCATATTAAAATTTCCTAACAGGGGTTTAAATCTTTTACCCCATTCCTTTTTAACATTGTTAACATTCTCCTGTACCATCTCATGTGGATGCCCTCTTTCATAAAACATGTTGGCAACTTTCTCTAATTCCTCTTCCAAGTCACTAGCCATTGATGTCATTCTAGCGACCCGTACCATCTGACCTTTCACAATACTGGCCTTTTGATGTGGAAGATGAATACTCGAGATAAGAGTTGCTGAATGTGGGTTTTCTGTATATTTTAGATGTAAAACCACCTAAAGTTTTAAATATCTGAGTGTCAAGATAACTAATTGTCAAGTGGTCGCTCGTATGAGTGAATTCTACCCATGTAGGTATTCCACAAAATAAAAATGTCATCCAAAACTCTTACATATAATTTGACATTTTGAAAATACTCAAAATGTTTTTGAAAGAGTACAGAAAAATTTTGGGGACAAGGAGCTTTATTTCATACAAATATATCACTATAGAAGATTACTGACTTTAAACTTAAGTAACTTATATACAAATTAACAACTGCGATCTTGCATGCTCTCTTCCTGGTTGCTCTTCCAAAATGGCACTAGGGATTGCATGTGTCTGAAATTTGTACAAACACGTATAGCTTTGAAATGCTTCTTAAAGATATATCATACACATCACTTGCTAGTGGGATTGTGCAGAGTGCATCCTTAAAGTCCTCTGATCTAAAAGTACTTTAAGGATGCATACAGCAAAATTATAACATTTAATCTTTACTCTGTGGACTTTATTTCTGCTGGGAGGTTGTTCTTGCAAAACTTAACTTTGTTTCATATTAAATATTCAGTAATAACCTCTACATAATTTATAACAAATTACATTTAACATCTTTTAGAAACACTTTTAAAAATCTGGAAATTTATTGATAATGATATTTTTACAAATTGTATTATGCTATGTTTGATTATCCTTGGAAAGTTTTGTATGACATTTCGTCAATTTAATGATTAACTTGTGGTATCATGTGACTGTAGACAGGATTTAAAAGATGATATGGGCGGGTCTTTTTTTACTTCTGATGAAGTAATGTATGTTTTACAGACAAGGTCTTAGGCACTAAACTTTCTGTAAATAAATTTGGTTCAAATTCATTGCTACTGTGGACATTACTGTCTTTCATTTGGTGCCGATTGCTGTGCATTTTTACAGTTTGTGCTTTGTGGAACTCATTTGCATGCTGGAAATTTTAAGAAAGACAGTACAGAACTACTGGTACAGTTGTAAGGAAGGAATTAAGCCCATTCAAAGTGGCCCAAACTGGAAAACAAATCCACATATTCTTGCATAATTTTTGGAACTGGGCCTCTAGGCAAAATTAACACTCTGAATGTCTCTATGAGGGTAAGCGGCATCCCTGGCTATCAATGGGAATAAGGACATCATGCAATCATTATGGAGTGGACAGTTGGGTAACACTTACCAGACGGGTGGGTCAGGAGGGTTTTGATGGGTTTCAGTCTGAAAGGATCCTCAAGAAGATGAGACCAACGCAGGGGTATTCACACTCGTCAAGGGCAAAATGAGATTGTAAGAATATCCTTGGACTCTTCTGTTTGTTTTTCTACAAAAACATAGAGGAGTCATGGGAAATTGAGGAAAAAGCACAGAGATGTCTTGGAGGACATTCCTGGACTACACAGGCTTGATTTGTGTATAACAAAACATTGTCCTTAAGGAAAACTAAGTAAGAAGCAAATGGAAGGCATTGCCTGTAATTTCAATATCCTTCTGGCAGAGGTTATTCCCTCTGGAAAGTTAGTTTTCCAGCAAAGAAACTTCAGAGGACTGGAAAATATTGACTCAAAGAGAGACTTTGTTAGCACTTCCAGAACAAAATTAAGGTCCAACAGAGGTTATCAGTTCTCTGACTGGAGGACAGAGAAGAAAGATTTCCTTAAGAAAATTAGCTAGCTGAACCTTAATGGCAGAAAAACTCAAGCCCAAATCAAATGTACATGAAGAAAAGAGGATTTTTTGAAACATAAGCATTAGGAGGGTCTATCCTGAACACTGCAGCCCAAACAGAGAAAGGTTTCCATTTGCTGCAGTAAACTTTGCACGTAGACTCCTTTCATGATGCAGATATGATGCAAATAACCTCACAAGACAAGGAAGAGTTACTGGCAATTACAGGAATTCGAGAAACCAGGCGGTTAAGCTGAAGTTTTGTAGGTCCGGGGAAGACGAACTGGACAAATGTTGACTAGATCCTTCCTGGGACCCCACAGACAGAAACGCTTCCTGATGTGATGCTTTAGCAAAGGAAACCAGATTTGCCTGGGTGAGCAACGAGCAATAAGACTATGTGGCTTTGCATTTGTTCACTTTTTGCAAAACTCTAGGTATCAGGGGCAGGGGAGAAATATGTAAAGGAGCTCAGAAAGCCACTGCCCAACTAGACTATTTTTCGAGGACTGTTCCACTGGGGGAATCAATGCAAAGATGTTGCTGCATTTGGTACTGGTTGAAAAGACATAAAGGTCACAGCGAGGATGGCCTCAATGGTTTAATCTGTTGTGCTACTTTTAAACTGAAAGACCACTGATGAGGCACCAGAATAGATCTGCTGAGCCCATCAGCAAGACAATTAGGTTTTCTGGGAATCAGGAAGTGATGTGAACTAACATCCGATTACCACACACTTGTGACTTCTCAGCATAAGGGATAGGACCATACCACAGTCATGTTGTTGGTTTGGATGGAAATCACTCTCAGAGTTAAGTCTGGTATCTTCTGCAATGACAGAAGGATTGCTCTTATAGGTTCATAGGTATTTACTAGGCTAACAAACACAAGGGCCTTTTTAAGCCTAGCCATGCATCCCAAATCTCTGACAAATTCTGATACCCTTAATAAGTGTAAGCATGGGCCTGGGAGATGAACCATTTACAGGTTACCTGTTTGCAACAGAGATCTAAGTGCCAAACCAGGGATGGAGTTCCGGTTTCCCATCTAATTGTCCAAGTTACACTTGAATTGGATTAGGGAAGAACTCTGCTTTACATGGATGGGGAGCCTGTTCTATAGATGGGGTAGTCTCTATAATACATACCTATCTCTCCAGTAGGTCCTATTTATATCACAGGCAAGGTTTAAGTCTTTAGAACGGGTAATTCTGGTACTGTTTGCTTTGTGGATATGCAGGAGGTCCATCAGAGTGGGGCCTGGCAATGCCCTGTATGACAGATCTCCCCTCAAAAGCCTGTAGGAGACAGAATACTGGGATATGGCCTTGAGGCAATCTGAATAGGATATATTACTTAAGCCCTGTATTCTTTTAGTGAGGAACCTCTGTGGATGTTCCAGTTGTTGGATATGCATGGATAGGTACATACCAAAGGAGGCATTGTGCTCAATGAGAGGTCTGATGAATGCTGAATACAGTGGAACAATGACTTCCTTGGACTTAGATGCCATACCTTTGTTTACAAGTTGTGCAACATAGAATGATCTCCTCACCACTGTAGACACGTGATGATCAAAGGCTAGATTACTATTTATGTGTGTCCCTAAGTCCTTGACTACTGGGTCAGCTCTATTGGGTGTGTTGTCAGTATGATAGTTACCAGGGATGGATGACTTCCCAAAGGATACCATTACTCATTTTTTGCCATTTAGTTTTAGTCCATGACTCTGACACCAATTGTTTTTTTTGTGTCAGCCCCTCCTGGAGAATGCACAGTGCACAGTGGTGCAGCGGTTAACGTTGTTGCCTCACAGCAAGAGGTTCACCGGTTCGATTCTCGGCTGGGGTGCCTTCTGTGTGGAGTTTGCATGTTCTCCCTGTGTTCGCATGGGTTTCCTCCGGGTACTCCGGTTTCCTTCCACATTCCAAAGACATGCATCTGGAGCATTTCTCCCCGGGCCTCCGCTGAAAACAGGCTCTGTGGAACCTAGTCGGACTTTCCCGGTCAACAAATGATAAATAAATAAAATAAAATAAAATATTTCTGCCAGTGTGAGATTCAATGACAGCTCCTAATTTGCAATCTGCAAATTTAGTCAGCCAGAGACCACCGACACTGGCCTTGACTTCTGAAAAGTAAATGCCAAAAAGGGGTGTCCAAGGACTGATCCCTGAGGGACTCCACTTGTGATTGGCCTTGTTGTAGAGGTGGACACCCCAATCCTAACTTCCTGGGTCCTGGCTGTGAGCCAGTTGGCTATCCAGCAGGTGACATACGGGTTTGTACTTAACCTCTTGAGTTTGTCAACAATGCCCGAGTGGGGTATTGGGTCAAATGCCTTGGCCAGGTCAAGGTAGGCAGTGTGACTGATTTTGCCCTCATCCACTGCTTTGGTGACCTTCTCGAAGAAGTCCACCAGGTTGGGTAGGCATGATCTGCCCTTTATGAAGCCAGATTGGGTTGTGTCCAGTGTCTGGAGGTTTACTATACCTCTAGTGATAATCTCCATGATAATATTTTCCATGGCTTTACATATAAGACTAGTGAGACTTATGGGTCTGTAGATTAATGACTGTTGCCTTACTCCATTCATGAGGCACAAAGCCTGTTTGGAGGCTACAGTTAAATAGTAATTCCAGAGGCCCTAATAGATCATGTTTCATGCTATTTACAAGGCATCCTGGAATACTGTTTGGGCCCACTGATGCAGTGTTCTTGGTCTTAGAGAGAGCATTAAGGAACTGTTCCCTAGTGATATTGTAGGGGGAGTTACATTTGATATTTCCTGAGGGAAGGTTGAGGGGGAGAGAGGAGTAAAGTTGGAGCTGAATATATCAGCCAGGAGGTTTACTATATCTTCTGGCTCAGTATAGGTGGCTCCATTTACAACGAGCTCTGCACACAACTGTGTATTGCCTTTGAGGTTGCAGACATAGATAAAGAATGCTTTGTGTTCGTCCTTGGCCTGGGAGGCCAAACTTACCTCAAATTTGGCCTTGCTACACTTTATTTCTCTTCTGACTTGTTTTTGAGTGCTTTTATCCTGCTGGGTGCTGCACCTCCTAATTTTTGTCATGATTTTCTTCCTCCTGTTATACAGCCAATTGATTTTGTAATTCTACCAGAGTAGCTTGTTTTTTGAGTTAGTTCTGTACTTCTTCCTGATGGGTACTTCTGCCTCTATACAGCTATTAACATGCTTGTACAGGGTTTCTGTGAACAGATCTGCATATGCAGAAGTGTTCTCAGGGCTTATAGGGGCTTGAAAGTTTGCCATATTCTCACTTAATAGCAGAAGGTTAGCCTTAGAATAGTTCCTGAATATCCCCAGTTTAGCTCTCCAGGACTTTGATTTGAAGATTGGTCTCCTGTTGACTCCAAGTGCCTTGGACCATCCACCCATCCCAAAAAGGAGGCATCTATACCAATCACTGCTGCTGAAGGAGGGAGGCTGACATAATAAATGGTCTTCCTGAAAGAAGGGGAAATTAGCAACTGCTGTAACTGGACTTCGTATAGGCAGGTGATTGTTATTGAAGCCAAAGGATTCCCCCAAACTTGAGACATCTGAACCCAGAGTAGCCACTAAAGTATTCCCATGTGAAAGTGAGTGAATAATACCATGAGTATGGATGAAGTCATCAGTCCCAAGGTTAGAGAACTAGGACTGCTGGTGGGGCATGAAACTCAAGGAAAATTTGGATTGAACTTCTTAGGTTTTGAACTCTGTCCAAAGGCAGCAAAATTATACATGTTGTTGAGTTTTGGTGGAATCTTATGAACTTAGTTGCCTGACATGGTTGCAGATTTGACTTTCTGTATTTGCTGATATGCTCAAACAGAGACAAAGCTGATACAGGTAATATCTAGCTTCAGTCAAGCACTCTCTTGTGGCAACAGCCAGCCAGTTGTCCAGATACAAAAGCATGCAAATCCCTCAAACTTGCTGTGATCACTGCTTTGCACTTGGTGAACACAGCAAGGGCTGTGGGAGACTGAAGGACAGGACTCTGAAATGTATTTCACTGCATTTGTTAGATTGTCTGCTAACTGAATTCCTCTCACAATGGTAATTACTGGTCATCTGCTTGTTTTATCCATTTTACTTGTTTGCTGCACTTGAAAAACACTGGCATAGACTAAGTTCAGGTTTCTGTTGAATCGAGTACTGTTTGTGACCTCTGGAGCTTGTAAAACAGTTAAACTTTTGTCTGGAGAGGCCCCTCCTGTACCCTCATGGCAGGAAGGTACAGTTTGGACTGATCCAGCTAGAATTACTGTTGCAGGGCTCTGTTTAGGGTGTTTTGACTGGATAATTTGATCTTTGTCTGTTTCCTGTTTTTTTTGCTTTAAAATGCCTGCTGTATATCCCTCT
The DNA here is from genome assembly GCF_019279795.1 of Protopterus annectens. Classification (NCBI taxonomy): domain Eukaryota; kingdom Metazoa; phylum Chordata; order Ceratodontiformes; family Protopteridae; genus Protopterus; species Protopterus annectens. The sequence goes on from NC_056745.1 coordinate 528,332,772, forward strand.
TCAACTGTTACAGCCAGACCAAGATTATGCTTAGGACCATGAACTGTCAGCGCCCCTCCTTTTTCTCCTACCAGCCTGGTAGACATGGGTCTACTAAGGCAGTGTAGCAACTGCCTTATGTTCACTGACAACTCCCTACTTCTAAATCATTCCTGTACCATTTGTGAGAGATGTATCGACATTATGCATCTGGAATCACAGCTCTCTCGTGCAATAGACACAAATACAGAGTGGGTTGCCATCCCACCTACCACAACTCCTACTCATGACACACAGCAACATACAGACCAACGTATGTGAAGGTACTCTCAAAAAATCTACCTAAACACTAGAGACCTCCAAAATACATACTGAACCAACCATAACACCCAAAACACACAATACATACAATGACACAAGCAAAAGTGTCGCATCTTCAAAGCAATGCACATCCACCTCAAATATCTTAGTCATAGGACACTCTATAGTGAGACACACAGACATCCCCCTTACCAGACTGAACAAGGAGAAAGTCATGGTCAGCTGTCTTTCTGGTGGCAGGATTCATCAGATCATGCAGGCACTCAAGTCTCTCAACAACAAGTACCGTTTTGATTCACTTATAGTACACATTGGTGTGAAGGACTTGAGATGTACCTCCCTGGACTATATGATGAGAGACAGGACTGAGCTCTCTGATTATGTATCACAGCCAGGTATGTCCCTATCCTTCAGCAGCATATTACGCTCGCCTAGGATGATACCACAATATAAAAAGAAAATCACAGACTTCAATAACTGGCTTAGTTTCTGGTGTCTGGTGAGATCCACTTTCTGTCAGCCTGGGATGACATGCTCGATAGACCTCGATGCTTTCCCAGAGATGGTTTTCATCTGTCACCCCTGGGATTTTGGCTACTGACAAAGGCTCTTGCCACCCCCATAGTGCCTTTTTTAAGCAATGTCACAAGGACAAAATTCCCAACCTAAAAATGTCATCACAAAACATCCTCAAGGTTATGCTGCTAAATGACAGGAGTTATACCATGAAACTGCACTCACTAGAAGCAGTCTTCACCTTGGAAGATGTTAATATCTGTGCAGTCAAGGAAATCTGGTTCAAGGCTGTGGAGAGCATCACAGCCATACTGTGTTACACTTCCTACCACACATTCAAACCACAAGTGGAAGGAGTGAAAACTAAAGGAGGTAGTGTATCAATATTCATTAAAGATAAATAAATACACCTCCAGATTGGTTAAACAGTATGATTTCCTGGAGACACTTCAGGTGTGGCTAACTGTTGGTAGGAAACCTATTCAAGTCACTGCCAGCTACAGGTCCCCTCCATGAATCAAGACACCCACTCTGCCTACTTGGATCTACTGGAATTCATCAAGATACATCTGAACACCTTGGTTCTGGGTGATTTTTATTACCCATCTACTGACTGGGTAAATTACTTGTGCTCAAACAAACTTGCCCAAAGGTTCCTCAAGTTCATTAACTGCAAAGGCCAGGACCACCTTGTGGACACCCCAATTAGGGGTGCCAACATCCTGGATCTGGTGCTTACCAATATGGGAGACCACTGTAACACCCAACTGTGAAGTCTTCCCTTATCAGATCTGACCATAAATCAGTCTCACTCGAAGTAACTATCACACTTGACCTCCCCCCAGCAGCAACTAAACTAAAAAACATCTTTAAAGCAGATTATATCCTTCTAAGGGATGGTATAAATAGCTTCACTTCACTATGCCAAGTCTTACATCAACGCTTTTTACAAACACCTGTACAACTGCACTGATGCAGCTATACCTGCTAGGACAAAAACAATTTCTTCAAAGAAGAGTAAATCTGCCTGGTGGACCACTGCCATTAACAGGTTTTACAATAAGAGGAAGAAATTGTCCAAAAGTAAGAGGGAGCGTGCCCTAAACTGGAAACACTCCCTCCTCAGCTTAAACAAGCAAATAAGACTTTTTGTGAAGTCCTCCAAAGCAAACTATGAATACAAATTAGCATTCTCAACTAAGGACAACCATTAGGTGTTCTTTACTTACATCCACAGCCCAAAAGGTAAGACCCAGATTTGCGACAAAGTGGTACATAATTATACCGCATACACTGAGCCTGTGGACATAGCAAACCTGTTAGCCAACAGGTTCTGTAAAAACTTCATTTTCCTGTCCCCACCACACATACCCCATGACATTTCTTCCACCAGTCCCCCACCTTCTATCTCTAGACAGCAGGTCGTATACACCCTCTCTAAGGCCAAAAACACAGTGACCATTTAACATCCCAGGCTGTGTCCTACATGGGCTCCAACAAGAACTAGCCACACCACTGGGTACTCTTTTCAACCACAGTCTAAGCACCAGCTTCATCCCAGCTGTATGGAAAATGGCCACCATTATCTCCTTGCACAAAGGTGGTGCTTCCACTGACCTTGGGAACTACAGCCCTATTAGCCTGACTAGTCTTATCTGCAAGGCATGGAATGAATCATCATGGACCTTATCAACAAAGATATAGGTAATGTCCAAACACTTGATCCTACTCAGTTTGGATTTGTCAAAGGCAGATCATGACTGTTAAACCTGGTGGATTTTTTCAAGACAGTCACCAAAGCCGTGGAAGAGGGGAAACTATGCATACAGCATACCTGGACTTGGCCAAGGCTTTTGGCACTATTCCCCACTCAGGCATTATTGACAAACTCACCCAGCTAGGTATCAACTCTTATATCATTAGATGGGTCATTAACTGGCTCACCGATAGAACCCATACAGTCAAAATAGGAAAATCCACCTCCAACAGCAGACCCATAACCAATGGTGTTCCACAGGGATCAATCATGGGACCTCTGTTGTTTCTCCGAAGTACAAGCTAAAACTAAAGGTCTGTGGCTGACAAAGTTTGCTGACAACTGCAAACTGAGAGTGGTCAAAGAATCCCCAAACAGTGTCAACATCCTACAACAGGGTCTTAAAGCAAACAAATGATTGGTGCCAAAGTCATGGCCTTAACCTTAATGCAAAAAATATATTATCACCCCTTTTGGTAAAAGCGATGTTCCAGCTAACTACCACATCAACAGAAACACCTTAAGCACACATTCAGTGGTGAGAGACCTGCACACACAAGTTGAAAGCAACCTTACCTTTGATCACCATGTCTCTGCAGTGCTAAGAAGGTAATTCGATATTGCTCATATCATAAGTAAGGGAATTGCCTCCAGAAAAAAGAAGTTATAACCTCCCTGTACTCTTCCCATATCAGGCCAATAATTGAGTACGACAACCCTTTTGGCATGTACCTTTCCAAGCACCTGCAGCATCCATCCTATGTGGATCAGGTGAAATCCCTGTCACTTTACTCCATTTCATACAGACTACTCAGAGGCAATCTCTGCCTTGTGAATAAGGCAATCTCTGACTCTGCTTTATTGGAAATGCTGCATATCTGCCAGTCCAATGGCTCACAGGTTACTCGCTCTAAAGACCTTAACCTGGTATGTGACATTAACAGAACCTACTGGAGGGACTGATATGTCTCCCAGAGGTTACAACACCTGTGGAACAGACTCCTGATTCATGTAAAGCAGAGCACCTCTTTGGCCCTCTTCAAGTTCAATCTGGACAACTGGATGAGTCACCATAAATTCACCCCACGGGTTCCACCTGTCTCTCTCTCTCTTGGACCGGGACAATAGGTGTTGATCATGGAAACTAAGGCAGAACTTGGCTAGGCTTGCAAGGGCCCTACGGCTATTAGTCTAGTAACTTCCTATGATCCTATGAAAGTGACTGGCATACAGATGGAACAGTTAAGTATTTCCTTGAGGATTTAGCTATTATGATATGAAGGTAAGCATCCTGAAGAATGACAGAGTGCATCCAATCGTTTGCTTGCAGGCAAGGCAAAATTGTTTGCACCATTATCATCTTGCTTGAGTCTTTTTCCCATGTGTGTTTAGATGACCGAGGTCCAAAATTGACCAAAGGTCCTTGTTTTCCTTGGGAACCAACAAGAATATTGAACAAAATCTTGACCCTGTCTGATCTAGAAGGACCCCCTGGATGGGTCTTTTTTCTACAAGAGAAAGTATTTTTCTTCTGGCCACTTTTTGTTGATGGGGTAATACACATGCAAGCAGCCAATGTATTTGGGAGGGGTGTTAGGGAACAGGTATAGCCTTGGGATATTATCATTCATAGACACTATCCCTAGATGATGGACATCCATGGAGGTGAGTAGAGGGATAAACAATTCATGATTGCCTCAAGAAGGTAGCAGTCGAGCACTCCTTCAGGGACAGTAAGGTTGCCATTTAGACAAAAGTTCATGGTACCCCTGCTTCTGAGAACCACCACAACCTCTAGGTCTGTGTCAAATGAAGGGGCTGCCTTTGTCACAATTTCCCCTTTCAGAAGTCATTTTCTAAACCATAGGAATTTGGGCCCTTTCTGTTTTTTGTTGTATGATCAATGTGGGGCATACCTCTCAACCTCTAAAACCAAGAAATCTGGACAAAGCCATATATAATGGGGGCAAAGACCCAAAAATAGGGACAATTTTTAAATATTCCTCCCGCAAAGATAGAAAGTTGATAGAATAACAGATTTTGCATTAGCATGAATTTTCTGAAGAGTATGACGTCTGTAACTCAAACAACTCATTATTTTCTGACTTCAATCCTCAATGATTTGCCAGAAAACCAAAATTTTATAAGGAGCAGACCAAAAATAGGAGGCAAAAATCTGGACATTCTGCAAAAATCTGTACAGTTGAGAGGTATGATGTGGGGTCTCAAACCTGAATCATACAGCAGACAGCATCTTTCCATCCTTTCAGCTCTTCTACATCTTTGCTTTGACACAGAAACCAAACTGGGATGATTCATAATAAGGATTTGTAAAGGATGCTTTAAAGTTATCTGTAAAGTCACAAAGGCAAAGCCTGGCATGACGCCTCATTGTAATGTCCAAACCTGCCACTCTTCCCACTCTATCGAATGCATTCTGCATTAGCTGCGAGAAGAGGTCGGTAATGTCCAAGGCAGTTCACAATTGCTTTCTAGAGTCTATGGTTGGCAGCTTCTTCAAACAGGCTAAGGCTTGCTCCACTGGGATCTCTTTGGAAGCATTTCATGTATGTGCCTTACTTCATCGCCATAAGGCTGAATATTGCCTGAAGCATCTCAATGTTTTTCTATACTAAAAAAGGCCCTGGAGATCTTGTTTGGCAGATGGATAGAGGCTGTATCATATATCAGCTCTTTCTTTACTGTCACTGCCACATTTACGCAGTCCACCAGAGGACCCTTGGACCAAAACTGTTTGCCCTTAGGATGTCTAAGCATTTTGTTGAGTTTTCATGATATTGACTCTAAGGTATCTGGTTATTGCCATGCCCTCCTGGCAGTCAAGTGAACAAGATGGTCCACCACAGGTACCACCTAAAACACTAAAGCAATAGGCCTCAAAAAAGACCTCCTCATTCCGACAGGATGGGCTTGTTGGTAAACATCCCCTCTGTTGCATCAGTTTGAGGACCAAAGTTGGCTTCTACTGAATGGGATTGTCGGGAACATGCCTAATGAGCCAAGTCAGTGTCCAAAAGTGAAAGACTCCGTAGTGGAGTGAATATGCCTCCTCTTGCACATCCTAATTCTTGATATGTCAAGTAGGGAGTCAAATCCCACATTAACTGGATCAAAGGACTACTCCACCCCTGTCTGTTGCCTGTTCCACTCTCCCCAGAAAAGAAGTGGGAAATACTTATGAAAGTCTCACCAAAGTCAACAGAATGGAAGGCCTAGAAGAGAGGATCGGTTCCAAAATCTCAAAGGTCTAAGTATGAGAGACCATAAAGGCAGCCATATGTGATGTATCTGAAGATGGTACTGAAAATCCAGTGTCAAGGAGCTGATTCCAAGACCACGACTCCAAAGGTTTTAGTGCCAAATGTGTTGGATTTGAAACTGTGAAACATTGAGAGCTGAGATAGAAAAAACAATCAAACCCTGAGGGAACAGACTCCAATGGAAGCATCAAAATCTGATGCCAGTTGTGCTGAAGCATGGATCAGGGAAGGAGCTAAGATGAAAAATGAAGGACCTGTCTGATCCACCCTCGAGACTGAAGGGGAGGGATGGATACCCATCTCAATCTGTGCCTTTAAGAAAGCACTCATCATACGAGCTCAATCAAACTCTGAAGAACTCCTTAAGGAGTGTATCGAAGCTGAAGGAGGTCAAAGATAAGAAACAAGATAGTTCCCTCTCAGAAGAAGTCCAGCTCAAAAATCTCTTCAGGGAACTGTCTGGTATGTCAGCTGGCACTGAAATATTTGGAGTTCCTTAAATTAATGTCCAAATAATGTATTTCATCTATGCCTATTTCATGGGTGAATTGTAAAAATGTGGTACTGTTATTAATAAAATACATAAATTCTTCTATTGTTTCCTCAGACCCTTCCCACAAAATAAAAATGTTATCCAAAAAGCGATAATAACTTTTGATGTATTTATAAAATTCGGATCTAAATAAATATTGTTTTTCCCAATAAAGCATAATTATGTTAGCGTATATAGGGGCACATGCAGACCCCATGGCCACCCCATCCTTCTGGTGGTAAAAATCTCCCTGGAAAAAATATAATTTTTCTTTAATAGCTATTCCATACTTTCTAATACTAGTCTGAATTCATCAGCCGTCAGGAGATTCATTTCCACCAGCATCTTCTCAAACCATATTAGACCCTCAGTGTGGGGTATAACTGAAAATAAATCTTTTACATCAATTGAAATGAACCTAATTTCATCCCCATATGGGTCTATCCCTATTTTTTTCAAAAAATCCCAAGAATCAATTAAAATATGTGGGTATTTTGTGTGGAATTTCTTCAGTTTTGTATCTATATATATAGCTAGAGGCTGCATTTTAGACCCTTGGGAGGAAACTATAGGTCTTATAGGTGGGTTACCAATGGATTTGTGTATTTTTGGTATGCCAAAAATGGCTGGAATAACTGGTTTGTGTACTTTCAAAAAATTATATAAGTCCATGTCAAATTAAACCCTGTAATAAGTTGTCCTCTAGTATAAAATCTATTTTTTGTATGAAATATTAATTTCATTTCTAGAGACCAATGCATAGCAGTTATCTTTATTTAATATTTCAAGCAATCGGTTAGTATAGTCCCATTGATCCATAAGTACCACCCCACCCCCGTTGTCAGGTTTCATTACCCAAATTTTATCATTTCCACTCAGTTCATTAAGTAATTCAGTTTTCTCATTGGTTAAATTACTTTCCTGGTTTTTGTTGTCTCTTTTATATTCATTTCTAATTCTCTTTGAAACACAATTCTCAAAATTCATTAAGTCATGGTTATGGGGGGGGGGGTTTTGAATAATCTCCGTTTTTTCAACACATTCCCTTTTCCATTTGCTTTCTCGTCCTTAAATATATGTGTAAAATTTAGTTTTCTAGTGAAAATTTTAATATCCAATAAAATATTTTCTATAGTGGGTTTCCTTATGGGAACAAAGGTAAACCCCTTAATAAATAATTTAAAATAATTCTCATTAATATTAATATCTGTATAATTAAAAATATTAAAATTGTTAAAAGTATGAATAAATATTCCCTGATTGTCATGGTCAGACACCTGTCCTTCAATGTTATCCTCTAACCTCATTTTATCCATATGTTCTCCTTGGGTATTGGTCGTACCGATAGTTGCCTGTTACCTGGGCATAGGAGGGTTGTTGGGCCTGATTCCGTAGCCTCTCGGACCTCCTCGGTCCCTCCCCTTCTAAAGGGACTCTCTAATATTGTTCCCCATATCATTGTTGCATTCATTGTTATGTATATACTGGTAATTTTCACCCTGTCTCTTGTGACTATCGTAGTCATATTGGCGGGGGTAGTTTTGTCTTTCACTGTACCTCCTCTGCCCTGTAGTATTCCTGTATTCATTGTTGTAGGCTATTCCACAACGATATTCATTTAAATCCCTTTCCAATTTGGAAAGGTTTCTATTGTAACTGCGTGTTGCAGTATTATCAACATCCTGCAATATTCTATAGTACATATTTTTATATTCATCCATTGTAAACATTAGGTCACCATTTATTTCATCATACAATCTATCTATCTCTTTCTTGTCTTGTTCCATTTTTTGTTCATTATATTTTATCATCACTTTTAAAATGGCCAGCCCACAATCATTGAAAATGTCATACACAGTTTTAAAAAATTCAGTATCAACAGTTATGTTATTAGGAAACTTATTGATCCTCAGTCCCTTTGGTACAACTTTATCTGTTAAACATTTGTTAAAATACCAATTTTCAACTACTAGGTTTTTGTACCTAGTCAAAAGAGTTTTAAAAGTCTTACATTTGTCTCTATAGGTCGTACCCTCCAACCAGTCCCTGTTTGCTTGTCTGTTCGTTTTAGAAAACGAATTGGTGAGCCAAGCATTAAAATCCAGATTACAATAATTGTTGTGAATGTTCTGCGCACCACCACCATGGTACTCGTTGGCCTTTTCTGAATTAAAAGGACCATTTATTGAATTAGAAATACCATTAGTACTGTCATGTCCTGTTCCTCTTCTCCTTGATTCACCATTCGGTTCACTTCTGGCGTCTGACGTCACTTCCGTCTCTATGGCCGCCCTAGGAATACCCTGTGCACATGGAACTTCGTTCCCCAAGTCTGGAAGAGGATTGTCCAACTGCGAATAACTTTGCATGACCCTGATAAGTTCATTTAACAGGGTACTATTTCAGGTGCTATTTGTGATTCTGATGAAGTCTCCGGAGGGAGATGAAAGCGCTTAATCCTATTCTTTCAGGGTTTTTTTTAAGATTTCCTAAGTTGTACTATTAAAGTTCTTTATATACTGAATTTGCGGTCTACCTGAGGAAAAATTCTCTGGAGTCTACTTGGGGTATAAAATATCTACATAAACATTTCCAAACAAAAATCCTAAATCTTCTAGACTTTATTGCATATTTGTGAGACGTACATATATCCTTCCATTGTTTATTTGTGAATTGCTTATCCAGTCTCTCTTCCCAATCATTTCTAACCTCCTCTGACTGATTCTTATATTTATCATGCAATATTTTATATGCTCTACTAATTATTCCTTTTTAATGGCAGCTTCTGTTCTAGATTCTACTAAAAACTCTACAAGTGCTGGTCTTTCATTTAGTACTCCCTATTTCTTTCTCTTTGACTATACACTGATATCAGTCCTTGATAGAGAAAGCAATCTCTAACCTGAAGTCCAAATAAATTCTTGGCCTCTTCCCATTCTATTACCTTTCCCTCTCTAGTTATTTGCTCCCAATACCTTGGATCCTTTGCCAGTTTTTTCCAATAAATTACAGCCCCCTCTTGCCTACTGTCCATATCCCTAATTACAGTCATCCCTATCGGCAGAATCTCCTTTCTCCATTCCTGTGTTGCCTTAGTTCTTAGAATACTTTTTGCTAATTTATGGATATAATATTCTGTATGATTATTATTATTATCCTTAAAGGCCTGCATCCAAAAACCCAGTCTCTCCTTGTTCTTAAGCTTCCCAAGAAACAAGGAATAAAAATAAAAAATATAACAGAGACTCTTGATCTTGAGCTTTCCCCTGTTTCAACATCATCCCTTTCTACTTTGAATTATGGTTTTCTGCTTGTGCTATGTATGAGAGCCTTAACTGTGTAGCTCTAAAATACCCCTTCAATTTGGGTAATCCCAATCCACCCTGTTCTACTGGAAGAATCATCTTATCTCACTTGACTCTTGCCATCTTCCCCTCCCAGATAAAGTCCTTCAGCTCTTTATTAATTGGTATCCTCAACTTCTCTGGTCGATAAAGATACATTTTGACTGCTTGTATCTTACTATCCATATCCATATAACAAAGCTTCCATTTTCCCAGTTTTTGTATTATCTTTTGTTTAGTCTCTTCCTTAGCTGCCACACCAGAAACATTGTAATCCATACTCCAAAATAAGAAGTTATGTACCTACCATAACGTTCCATGTTAGTTGTCTTCTTGCCTTCTTTCTTGCTGGATGGGTTCGGAGCCGATCCTCGGCTCCGACTCGGCCAATACTAAAGCTCGAGAGCTAATTCCACTGGCTCGAGGCTCCCCTATATCCCACAATGCTAGGCGGTAACTACTCAGATCTCGTTTGATAGCTAGACCAAGCAATTCTAGTCTCCATAGCATGGAGAAGGGTAACCCACCTCTATAAAAACCAGAGTGTAAGGTATCCCAGACCTAACAAAAGGGGAAATAGAGGTGGTAGAACGTGTGGGAATGAAACTCTTCCAGAGGAAGATCACAAAATGAATTCCTATCGGTCTGTCCAGGCTTGGGGGAAGGAGGGTGGGACGCAAGAAAGAAGGCGAGAAGAAGACAACTAACATGGAACGTTATGGTAGGTACATAACTTCTTAATGTTAAGTTGTCTATTTCGCCTTCATTCTTGCTGGATGGGACCGCGTCCCTAGCACCTTATCCCGGGGTGGCCTATCGGAACAGACTCTTGAGAACAGTGGAACCAAAGTTGGCTCGGTTTCTGGAGACCATGTCCAATTTGTAATGTGAAATGAAGGTATGAGGAGAAGCCCAAGTGGCTGCTGCACAAATGGAATCTACTGGCAGCCTGTCCTGAAAAGCTACGGATGTAGCTAATGCCCTAGATGAATGAGCTCTAGGTCTTGAAGGTAGTTTTTGATGTCTGATCTCATAGATGAAGGTAATTGTAGAGGTGAGCCATCTAGACAGGGAAACTTTAGTAACTGGAAGGCCCAATTTCCCTTCTGCATATGATAGAAAAAGCTGATCAGATTTCCTGAATTGTTTAGTCCTGTCTAAATAATATCTAAGTTGGCGGTGAACATCCAGAAAATGTAGCTTTTGTTCCAACCTGTTGGAATAGTTAGGGAAAAAGACAGGGAGATCAATCGTTTGGTTTAGGTTTGTTTGAGAGGAAACCTTAGGTAAAAAGGATGGATTAGTATGGAGGGATACCCTATCTTTGTGAAACACTAAGTAAGGAGGGCAACTGCACAGAGCATGGAGTTCAGATACCCTTCTCGCTGAAGTTATGCTACTAGAAAAAGTGTCTTCCATGAAAGCAACTTCAGAGAACATGAAGCCGCTGGTTCGAAAGGGGGAAGGATTAAGGATGCCAGAACCAAGTTCAAGTCCCACTGAGGCGGGGGATCTTTGATTGGAGGTTTGAGAAGAAAAACGCCCCTTAAAAAGGCATTGCAGAGCTTGTGAGCCATGATGCTAGACTCCAAGATACCTACATGATAATTAGATATAGCAGCCAATTGAACTCTAATGGTAGATGAAGAAGAGCCTAAATGAAAGAGTTCTGCTAGAAAGTCTAGAATAGACAGGATAGGTGCAGTGAAGGGATCTATATTTTTTGATGTTGCCCAAAAGGAGAAGCGTTTCCATTTGCTATTATAAATCTTCCGCGTAGAAGATTTATGAGAGGCTATCAAGATATCTCGGACCGAGCGAGATATTAAGGGAAGCCTGGCTAAGGTCGGAATCGGAGAAACCACGCTGTGAGGTTGAGAGAATGAAGAGATTGGTGCAGCTGGCCCGATTGGTGGGTCAACAGATCTGGCACTGGGTCCAGATGCCAAGGCTGCTCCAAAAGGTAACAATGAAGGAACAGAAACCATATCTGTCCAGGCCAGTAAGGGGCAATGAGGATCATTGTCACTCTCAAGGCGATGGCTTTCTGAATTAGTTGAGTTATCAGTGGAAAAGGGGGAAAAGCATACAGACGTCCCCGGGGCCAATCGTGAACTAGAGCGTCTCTGGTGGGATGGCCTGGTAACGGGAAGAGAGTGAAGAAGTCGTGACACTTGCTGTTTTGGGTAGTAGCAAAAAGATCGCAGCAAGGCTGGCCCCATCATTGGAACACTTCTTCCAGGACTGATTTCTTCAGAGACCACTCGTGGGGCATGAGAATTGCCCTGCTCAACTTGTCTGCAATCACGTTGGACTTCCCGGAATGTGCGTTGCTACCAGAAAACGCCGAGAAGAGATCACCCATTGCCAAAGTCTGAGTGCCTCTCGACATAAGGGGTATGATCTGGTTCCACCTTGTTTGTTGATGTACCACACTACGGACATGTTGTCCGTCTGAATTGCAATAGTCCCTGTGGGAAGAGAGTCGTGAAGGGATTGCAACGCTAAAAGCACTGCTTTCATCTCTAAGACATTTATGTGCAAGTGGCACTCGAAAGGTTGCCACGTGCCCTGGACTGTCCTGCCCTGATAATGCCCCCCCCACCCAATCAGGGAGGCGTCTGTTGTCAACGTGGCGACTGGGGGGGGGGTGGGTGAAGGGTCTTCCTTGGAGAACCTGAGGTGATGTGATCCACCAAGACAGTTGATTCTTGCATGATTGAGTTATCAATATGGTGTGGGACATCGGGAGCTGTTGGAAGGACCATTGAGTAAACAGCATCCATTGGAGGATCCTCATGTGGAAGCGAGCTAAGGGGAGAAGGGGGATAGCTGCTGCCATGAGTCCTAATACCTTCAAAAGTAGTCTGGCTTTGACTTTGTTGCATTGTAAGAGAAGGTAAACTTGTTTGCGGATGTCTGACACTCTCTGCTCTAAGTCTGGCTGAAAGATTGAGTGTGTCTAATGTGGCGCCTATAAAGGTAATAGATTGACAAGGCGACAAGGCAGATTTTTCGAAATTTATTGAAATGTCTAGAGCTTGGCAAGTTTGGATAGTGAAGTCTCTGGATAGAAGTAGTTGATGTCTGGTGGTGGCAGTAAGGAGCCAGTCATCTAAATATGGAAACACCTGAAATCCTTGACGTCTCAAGTGAGCCGCGACCACGGCCATGCATTTGGTAAACACTCGGGGGGCTGTAGTGAGACCAAAGGGCAGGGCTCTGAACTGGTAGTGACTGGCTCCCAGCCTGAAGCAGAGAAATCTCCTGGAGCGTCTGTTCATCTTGATGTGGTAGTACGCATCCTGAAGATCTATCGAGCACATCCAATTGTCCTGACCCAAGAAGGGTAGAATGGACTGTAGCATGACCATCCGGAATTTTGTTTTTCTGATATACTTGTTTAAGTTGCTGAGATCCAGTATGGGTCTCCAGTCCCCTGTTTTTTTTGGTACCAAAAAGAATTTGGAGTAGATTCCGGATCCTTGTTGGTCTGCTGGGACTGATTGGATAGCTCTTTTTGATAGCAGCTTTGAAATTTCTAGTGCTGCTTGTTCCCTTAGACTGGATGGAACGTCTGGAAGGGATCCTTTGGGTTGGGATGGAATGTGAATAAAGGGAATTTTGTAACCTTCGGATATGATCGACTGTTCCCATTTGTCTTGTGTAAGGGAAAGCCAGGCTTTTGGGTACAGGGATAATCTTCCCCCGACTGCCTCCGAAGGTGGACAGCCGGGCAGCTCCTCAGGGATGCTGAAAGGGTTTATCAGAGAAAGTTTCTCTGCTACCTTGGTTTTGCAGACCTCCTCTGCCTCTAGGGCAGCGTCTATTGTTATTCCCCCCTCTGCCTCTAGAGAGGAATCGACCTTGTGCGTCCGATGAGACTCCCTGGGTTTGTTTGCGGAACCACATTTTTCCTCCCCTCTGACCTTTGGGATAAGGCCTAGAAAGGGTAGAAAAACGGACTCCCATGGCAGAGAGAGTCTTACCTTCCACCTCACACCTAGTCAATGTATCCTTCACCTGAGGACCAAACAAGGATGATCCATCAAAGGGGGAATTGGTGAAGGACCCCTTGAAAGGGTCCCCAAAGTTGCACAGCCACATCCAGGCGTGACGTCGTAAGGCAACGCGCCTGTGCCTACAGCTCTACTCGCCCCATCCGCAGCATGAGATAAGCCACATGGAGGAGTTAACGATGGAGTTCAGTGTTGCCAACTGGGAGTTCATTCTGTCTTGGAACCCCTCAGCTGTTGGATCCTTTACCTCTTCACTCATATCCTTGAGTAAATCTCTCTGGAGATGAGTGAAGTGACATAAGTAGTTCAGCGACCGCATTGAAAAGGTCGCTGATGAGAACATCTGCTTACCGTACCTGTCCATGGTCCTAGATTCCTTATTAGGAGGATGGACAGGTACCGAAGGATCAGCTAACTCCTTCTTAGTGGCCGCGGCCACCACCATGACATCGACGGGGACACCTTTAGATAAAAAATCTTTATCTCTAGGGGCAGTAATAAATTTAGACGGTCTCCTCGGGGTGGGTTCCACTGAATCAGGAGCCGTCCAGGCCTTCCTTGCCACCACTTCCATAAGGGGGTCAAAGGGAGGGGACACCCAGGAGGTAGAAGGGCAAGAGCCGAACGCCTCAAGGTACACTGACTCATCCTCTGAAGGGTTAAGGGCTGGCCAGTTCCCCCTCTGTTTCAGGATCTCAAGGATGTCAGCAAAGAAGACATCCTCAGAGGGGGATCGAGGGGAACCTTCAGATTCCTCTAAGTCAGTGTCAGAGGTGATGGACTCAGGGGAGTCAATGTGCTTCCTCTTGCACTGCCTCTTCCTAGGGGCTTCTCCTACCGGGTTAGGACAGGCCTCTGAAGAGGAGGAAATTCCCAATGGGGAAACTTGAGGAGTTGGCTCTCTGCGGTCTGAAGCAAGGGGGTGGGTAGAAATCACCGCAGGCACTGATGATGGAGGGGCTGACGGAGCCGACTGTGGGGCAGACACTGGTTCTAGCATGCTCCGCATGACCTCGAAGGCACCCCTATCGGGTAAGGCCGGAGGTCCCCGCTCCGAAGAGACCAGGACCCCCCGGCACCGACAGGGACGGCTCCGAGGCCGATGTCGGAGCCGAACTCACCAGTGCCAAAGCACCGAGAGGGAGAGCGGGGTCGGTCAAGGGTCCGATGCCACTCGCCCCCTCGGAGCCGATGAGGGAAGCTCGGCACCAAGATCCCTCCAAAGTGGAGTTTGGAGCAGACGACAGAGCCGAAAGGGAAGGTATCGGATCCGACGCGCCGACAGTCATGGCTCCGATGAGCCCCGGCTCCGAGCTCAAGGGAGTCGGAGGAGGAACACATTGAGGGACAGAAATAGCCGCTGACTGATGAGGCGGGCTATAAAGCATTTGGGCCAGCGCCTCGGACTTGAGAAGTCTACTCACTACCCTTTGTAAATCATGGTCAGATAGCCTGGAAGACTGTGAGGAATGCGATCTATGGCTCCGCTCCGAAAGAAGAGGGGATCCTGGTGCCGAGTGAACGGAGCCGATGGAGGGAGACCTAGATCTCTTTCTCGAAGGTTGCTCCGATAAGAGTATCGGAGCCAACTGAATCTTATCAGCCTCGGCTCCGGCCAGAGCCGAGGTAATAATATGAGGCTTGGAAACATCGGCTCCAGCCGGAGCCGATGTCGAAGCAGTTTTGATGATTCCAGAGGATGGCTCTGAAGCCGGAGCCGACTGTCTGGAAGTCTTAGAAGGCTTCCCCGACACAGACTGGGTCGGGGGGCCTTCAGGCTTTAATAAGCCACGAAAAATCAATTTATTTTTGCGTTCCTGCAGGACTCTAGGGCTGAAACCATAGCACACAGCACGAGTCCTGCAGGTGCAAAGATCCCAGGCAATACACACAAGAAGTGTGACCGTCTGTCAGAGACGTTTTCTGACAGCACGAGTCACACTTCTTGAAGCCTGAGACCTTGGAGTCCTTAAACATAGTAAAGGCCTACGTAATAAAAACACTCACACACACACACACACACACACACACACACACACACACACACACACACAGGCCTTTAAGAAAATATTAAATTCCAGTCACACTAAAGGACTAGGAGAAGGAGGGGAATGGGCCTAAGGCCTAAAGTTAAAGGGGAATAAAATTATGGGCAAAAGAGGTGAATCGATTCAAGGAAAAAGATAATTAAAACTAAAAGTTATACTAAGAAAGTAATAGGGGTCTAAAGATTGTGAAAATAGAATAATTTTTCACTAACCTGCCAGAGCGGGTAGAAAAGCACCTCGTCAGCTAAGCGTCAAACGAGATCTGAGTAGTTACTGCCTAGCATTGTGGGATATAGGGGAGCCTCAAGCCGGTGGAATTAGCTCTTGTGCTTTAGTACTGGCCGAGTCGGAGCCGAGGATCGGCTCCGAACCCATCCAGCAAGAATGAAGGCGAGATAGACAACTTAACATTACTTCATTTTATCACATCTCCATAAATATGGATATTGTTGAACTAATTCATGTGTGTTGACATAATTTACCAGTACTGTGTTTGTTTTAGCTTGATTAATTATGTATCCAGAAAAGATATGAAACTGTATCAAAATATTCCACAACCCTGCAATGTCTCTTTTTGGTTTTGTCAGGTATAAAACAATATCATCTGCAAATGAGAGTCGCCTTTTCTTGACTACCATACTAATTATATTCTTGAATTTCCGAGTCCGTTATTTTCTTTGCCGGTGGTTCTAAACATAATGAAAATAACAATGGGGAAAGAGGACACGCCTGGCTGGTTCCCCTGCTCAAGCAGAAATTATCAGAGAGGATACCACACACTTTAATTTTTGCCTCTGATCCCTCATATATCCTCCTAAACAATCTTATATTTTTGTCAGGAAATGCAAATGCTTCCATTGCCTTGCTCATAAAGTCCCAGCTTACTCTATCAAATGCTTTTTCTGCATCAACACCCATCAAAAACAATGGCATTTTCTTACATTCTGCTTCCCTCTGGATCATCTATGTTCTGTTAATGTTGACAAATGTTGCCTCCCCTCCACAAAACCACACTGATCCAAATCTATCAATTTTGGCATTACTTTTGTCATTCTTTTAGCCATTACAGACATGAACACTTTAAAATCATGACTTAGTATTGAAATGACCTGTATGAAGATGAGTATGATGGAGCTTTACCCTCTTTAGGTATTATAGCTACTACTGCTTTCTTCCAGAATGTTGGTACTTTTCCTACTCTTAAAATACTGTTAAACAAAACCTGCCAGATCTTTATCAGTTTTTTCCCTCCTACTTTCCAAACTTCCACAGAAATATCATCTATTCCTGGGGATTTCTCTGTAGATTGGTTATACATCACAATTTTTATCTCATCTCCTCCTATCCTAACCGTTAGTAACTGAGCCTCATCTACCTCTAACCTTGGCATATTTAATTCTTCCATAAACATTTCCATTTGTATCTTTTTTTGATTTCCATATTTTTCTGTTTTATACAGACTTTCATAGAATTTCTGAAATATTTCTAATACCTCTTCAAGATCTCGTTACCTTCCTTGTTATTGGCTCCCTAAGCTTGGCAACAGCCCTTTCTACTTTCTGTTCCCTGAGTCGTGCTAAAAGTTTGTGTGCTCTACTGTTATTATCAAGAAACAGTTGCTTAACAGCAATCTTTCTAAACTTGTGCAGATTATTGAGGTAATGCCCTATTTTCTGTTTAGCATTCTGCAGTTGTTACTCTTCTTGTTCTGTGATATTCCCCCTATTCTACAGTACTTTAACATTTGTCAGACTCGCTAAATAATTCTGATTTCTTAACCACAGCTCCCTTTTTTCTTCCACCCTATTTTTAAACTCCACCTTAATTTTATCCTACTCTCTAGCTATATTTTCAAAAGAAATTTCTATCCTTTCTAATATCTCCCAAATAATCTCCACTACCCATTCCTTAAATTTCTCTCTTTTCAACAGACAGGTGGGGAAAGCACTAGTGTCTCATTTTTAATTGCCCTGGCCTGTCTAGCTATTATCATAAATGTATTTTTTATTTTGCTAGCACTGCTTGCCATCTAACTGACATGATCAAGGGCAGGGCTTCCTTGAAGGTTTTTATTCAGTCTGTTAACTAGGTAACTGAACTGGTCAGCAGATCCTTTTCGGCTATGACATGGGCAAAATGGCGCATTACAACATTACCGATATACATAGATTAACACACCACCAAAAGAAATCTATAAAAATCTGAGTAAAAGAAAGTGGATAGTTAAAGCAGAACAAGCCTCTAAGCAACTAAAAGATATGCTGAGTCCAGAACCAATTGTTATGAGGTCCAACAGTACTGTCTCAGACTACAGATGAGATGAGCATCAAAGCCACTTATGCAAGTAGGACACTCAGTAATACTGAGAAACTTTTTTTCAGGTACAGAGAAAGAATGCTGCACCATAAAGGGAGCCCTTACAGGTTCATAGGTAGGTACTAGGCTATCTGCCCAAAGGCATTTATAAGCCTAGCCAGCCTTAGATTAGTTCCTGTGCCTCTGTCCAGCACAGCCACTGAAGTGATCCCCGGCATAAACTTTCTGTTTCCCATCCACTCGTCAAGGTTTCTCTTGAAGAGAGTTAGCGAGGAGCTCTGCCTAATGTAGATTGGAATCTTGTTCCAGAGCATGGGGAAGTCTCTGGGACAGGAATCTATCCCTCCAGAACGTCCTATTTATTGTTGTGATGAGGTTTAGATCCCTAGAGCATGTGGCACAAGGGGATAAGGTTTTCTTTAGGTGGAGCATGTCCATCAATTCTGGGTTGGACATGGCCTTGTATGTCAGGCAGAGATCACCTCTGAGTAGGTGGTATGCAACCGAGTACAGCTGGAGTTTCTTCAGTCAAGCTGCATAGGGCATCTGTTTGAGGCCAGTGATCTTTTTGCTGAAGTACTTCTGTGATCTTTCCAACTGTTGCAGGTGTCTTGTAAGATACATCCCAAATGGGGCATTGGACTGTATGATGGGTCTGATGAGTGATGAGTAGAGGGGCACCATTAAACACAGTAAATAGTCCAACCAGTAAACAAATACGTCCAGGGAAAGCAAAATAAGATATAGCAAAAACAAAGCCACTGAAGGAAAATGATGTCCGCAAACAAGAAAATAGCGTATACTATTTTATTAGCCGCTTTCGTAAAATAACTTCATCAGAATAATTACAACAATTCAACTAGCATCTTATATATCCAATACAAATCATGTGACCAGTTAATTAGTAAGGATGAAATACATTTTTTACAAAGACATTTCACTTTAAAATTCTTTAAATAATCTAAGTCATTCTATATAACCTAATGGAAGTGCGAAAAAATGGAATAGCCTACTTTGTTTACATTCAGCCTACGTTGATTTAAATAACATTTTATATTAATGGTCTCATTAAGTCCAGGAGGGCTGTCGGACTTTAATTTAATTTGCCAGTAGGTCTCTCGTTGAAGGAGAAAGTTCTTAAAATCCCCTTCCCTCAAATCTTTCCGTCCCACCTCTAGTATAGAGAATAAAAATTTTTTAAAAGTTAAACAGTTCAAGGAATGCTTAAACAAGGCATTCCTTTCATCCTTAGACTTAATACTGTAAAGGTGTTCCCTAATACGTATCCTGAGCTCCCTTGTGGTCATCCCAATGTAGAAAGCATCACAAGCGGAGCACAGGGCGATATAAACAACACCCTTGGTTCCACAATTGACATTACCAGGAACCTCTAAGGTTCTTCTAATGGTACTAGCAAGAATGTAAGGTCCGGTGGAAATAAAACGGCAAAAATTACAACTGTTACACTGAAACATTCCTCTTCTCTGGGTAATAGAATTAGCATCACTATTCCCCCTTAACTCAAAAATTCTCCTTAAATTGAAACCGCTTTTAGAAATAAAAACTGGCTTCTCCCCCAATGACTCAAAAACATCCTTGTTACCTTTTATAATACCCCAGTTCCTCCTGATAATATTTTGTATCTCCCTATTATCAGAACTCATTTCCAACGAACAAAACAAATTAATATCCCCTTCATTTGCAGACTTCCTTATACCAATACTGACAGTCTCATTATTCTGGAGATTTAACAAAGGATAATATTTACTGTCCCTTTGAGACCAAACTTCCTTCATAATTCTATCCAAATTGTTTGAAATATAACCCCTATTAATAAAAAGTGATGAAATAAACAAAAACTCAACTTCCAAATCTAACTCCTTAGAGGTCATACGGCTTGCCCGTATATATTGCCCCCTTGGAATATTATTGGTAATGGACTTAGGGTGACCACTTTTATAGTGCAAATAACCGTTGTTAAAGGTTTTTTTACGGTAAATGGAACTGTGCAGTCTTTCTTCTGCATAATCCCAATATAGGGTCACATCTAAAAAGTTAACTTTATGTCCCTGGCAGCCTCTTGTAAATTTCAAATATTCAGAAAGTGTGTTAATTTCCACAAAAAGTTGGTCAATAGTGGTATGGTCCCCTTCAATGATAAAAAACAAGTCGTCCATAAAACGACAATAAAAACAAATTTTAAATTTGTCAGTCAAGATGGATATATATTGTTTCTCCCACCAGGCCATAACCAGATTGGCAAATGCCGGTGCCGCTGAGGAGCCCATGGCCACCCCTTTTTTCTGTCGGTAATATGTATTGCCAAATAGAAAAAAGTTGTTCTCCAGAGTGACCTCTAATAGCCGACATATGATAGAAATTATGTCGTTGCCAAAATTTGGACAACCAGTGGACAAAAAACTCCGTATGGCCTCAACCCCCTCAAAATGAGGAATACATGTAAATAGGGAAATTACATCCAATGTAAACATAATCTTTGACTCGGGATTATAACCTTGTGTACAAATAAAATCATTAATTCTCCTAAGAAAATGCCAGGAATCCTGAACAAAAGAAGGTTGATTTGAAACCACAGGTCCAAGAACAGCATCCAGGACCAACGATATTCCCTCGGTAGCTGAATACGGGGCCGAAACAATTGGTCTAAAAGGTGGCCTAATAACAGACTTGTGTACCTTGGGAATACCAAATAGTACACCTATCCTAGGGTTATTAATCTCGCAAAATTCATATAGTTCCAAAGAAATTTCCTCACTCATAAGGGCATCATATAAAAAGGACTGGATTAGACGATAACGCCGTTTAATCTCATATAAAGGGATGATTTCATATTCATCCTGGTTGTTCAAAAGTTCAAACATACCGTTTTCATACATTTCTTTCTTCATAATTACTATGTTATTACCTTTGTCGCTTTTCATAAAACGAAATCTATCTGTCATTTTCCTTAAATTATTCAACGCTAACCTTTCATCATTTGTCAAATTGCCACCAGAATTAACATTATGACACAATAGATTTTCAACATCCTTAATACATGTTTCCTCGAATACCCTTATAGTGTGGTGTAACCTGGGACAAAAAACAGAAGGTTTAACAAAAGTTTTCTGAGTTGAAGGGACCTCATTCAATAAAAAATGCAGATTTAACTTCCTAGAATATTTTTTAATGTCCACAACAGTTCTTACATAGTTGGCCCTATTGTCAGGAATGAAATTCAATCCCAACTTTAGCACAGCAAGTTCATCAGGATCAAAGGTATAACCTGATAAATTTATAATGCTAAAATGTTCCTTTGTAGGCTCTATGTCTCGTCCCCCGAGGACTGAGAGCTCAAAAAAGTTCGGCTTCTCGTTGAAACTGTCTTGGTCGCCACTTGATTTTTCCTAGTGGGCGCCGTAACTGTAGATAGTAAAGGCGCTGAATGTACTGAACCGTTCACTATAGAGGGGCCAGCAGTGTTGTTTTTATCTACTAATTCCGTAGAGACCAACTGTGGAAAATTCTCTTCATTAACCAAAATATTCAGTTCACCCTGCCCTTTGTCCGGACCAGTGTTATTACTAAAATGTGTCCTAGTTACAACACGGTCGCTCATAGTAGTTTTAAAACGACCGTTTGATTCAAACCTTTTTGGAACGTTGTTGCCAAACCCACGGTCAGCACCTACTTGGTTCACACTATTGAAATGATAATTGTTGTCAATTATGTCCTGTCTTTGTCCTTTACTGTTAGCCAATCTATTAGGCTTGTTAGGGATGCCAAAGTTGGTGTAAGCAGAATTACTGTTGTATGCTTCAACATCCCGTAACAGCTTAAGGTGCTTTCTATTCGTATTGTCTAATGAGAACTGTTCTGATGAAGTTATTTTACGAAAGCGGCTAATAAAATAGTATACGCTATTTTCTTGTTTGCGGACATCATTTTCCTTCAGTGGCTTTGTTTTTGCTATATCTTATTTTGCTTTCCCTGGACGTATTTGTTTAGAGGGGCACCATGACCTCTTTTGATCTGGATGCGAACCCTTTTGTGATTAAGTGGGCCACGTAGAAGGATTTTCTAATCACTTTGGCAATGTGATTATCAAAGGTGAGATTACTATCTACTTGGGTCCCCAGATCCCTTATTACGTCTTCCGTATTTAGGGGACTACCACCTATGTGGTAGTTTGTGGGTACTTTCTTTTTTCCAAAGGGGATGACTATGCACTTTTTGGCATTTAGCTTGAGGCCATGATTTTGACACCAGGTATCTGTCTCAGTGAGACCATTTTGGAGGATGTCTGTGTCAGCCAGAGAGTCAATTATAGCCCCTAGTTTGCAGTTGTCTGCGAACTTGGTCAGCCATAGTCCTCCTATGCTTGCCTGTACCTCTGAGAAGTATATGCCGAACAGGAGGGTCCTAGGACTGAGCTCTGGGGAACACCACTTGTAACTGGTTTAGAGTTGGACCTAGCTCCCGCAACTCTCACCATGTGGGTTCTGTCTGTGAGCCAGTTGGCAACCCATCTTGTGACATAGGGGTTTATGTTCAGGCTGGTGAGCTTGTCTATAATACCAGAATGGGGAATGGTGTCGAAGGCCTTTGCGAGGTCTAGGTAGGCTGTGTTTACCATCTTTCCCTCGTCTATAGCCTTGGTAACGGTCTCAAAGAAGTCCACTAGGTTTAGGAGGCATGATCTGCCCTTAAAGTCGAACTGGATAGGGTCCAGTGTTTGGAGGTTCCCAATGTCTCTGTTAATGAGTTCAAAAATACTATTTGCTGGGTAGGGAATTTATGTTGGTCTCTGACCACACACCTCTACACAGGCTCTTCCATCTGAAAGATTTCAATACAAAACTACAGACTGGCTTTGATACTACAACCTTACAACTTTAGGATCCAACTTCAACCAGGATGCAGTCACTTAAATGCAGACGGAGTACATTGTACTTGCATCCCAACTAACATGGCAAGAAAATACAGTTGTGTATGTAAACTTACCATAATAGCAGATATTTGAGTGATCACTACTGCAGCACTCTTAGCTATATGGGTTATATCCTTACAGGGATATAACAGACAACCAGCTTCCAAAGTTTCAAGGCACCTTCCACGTGCCCAAGTTGTTAGGCAGATTGAGTTGAGCTGACTAAAATACAATTTTAGGTGCCAAGCCCTTCAGACTTTTCTTGCCAACAAAGAAAGGGAGACAGAGCCCTGAAAGGAAATGCTAGGAACAAAAAATAAAGAAATGAATGATTTTGGGAGATTCCTTCTGAATCTTCAGGGTATCCTAGATATTAGTGGAAAAGCATACACAAACATTCATTCCAAGAAAAAGAAAAGGCATTTGTCTTCCAAGCCTTCTTGCATGGAGTCCTGGTACAGAATCTTGTCAGTTGATTATTCAGAGAGGAGGCAAAGAGGTCTACTTGAAGAACTCCCCCAGATGGTTCAAATCTTGAAAGATCCCCTGATATAGTTTCCCATTAAGGTCTGCCCTGGTCCTTATCTGCTGCACAATTTTGCTCTAATAGAATGTAGGATGCCTGCAGAGTAAGACCGTGCTGTAAGGCTTTATCCCAAGCTAATATGGCTAGCCTGCAAAGAGGGTACAACCTGGTTCAACCCTGCTTGCTGATGTACCACATGACTGTGGTATTGTCTGTAACAACTTGAAGAGGTCCCAGGACCAAAGATGATGCAGAAAGTTGAGTGCCTGGATCACGGCAATCATCTTTTTGATATTTATGTGCTTACAAAACACACACCTGCACTTTTATCCCTCCTGAAAATGCTCCCCAATCAAAGTCTGAGGTGTATGTAGTGACTGACTGAAGGATAGAGGAGAGTCCTGGATTTAAGGACATCTGGTTCCCCCATCAAACGATTTCTCTTCTGACAAACCCCAGCACTGGGGCTTGAAAAGACGAGGAGTAATTGTGTTGGAACCAAAGAGACTTCAGATACTAATGTATCTTTCACGCGTGGAGTATTAACAGGGTATCATGAGAATCAGAGAAGACAAGACACTCAAAATCCTGAGGTATTCCCTTGCACTGTTCACAGTTTGAGTGGAAAACTTTAGGTCTATTTTTTCCTGTGGAAGAAAAGCTCTTTGAACTGAAGTGTGTAGTTGGCATCCCAGGAACATAATCCTGTGTGAAAGAGTCAAGATTTCTGAATGTTCTCTTTGAATCCTAGCTTGTGTAAGAGATCTCTCGCTCAAGATAGAGATTTCTGACACTTTGAAAAAGACTCTTCAAAGATAAATAAGTTATCTAAACATAGAAAAATGTTGATATCATGTGCCCTGCAATCCCTGCAATGAGCTATAACTGTATGTAGATACTTTGTGAATGCGCTTGGTGCAGAGGACAGTACAAAGGGTAAGGCAGAGAACTGATGTGATCGAGGTACTTAATAAAACCTTAAGAAACCCCTGATGTCTCGAATTGTGATGTGATGATATTCAGCTTTTAAGTCTAGTGTTACCAGGAAACTTGAAAGAGGAAGAGGTAGCAAGTTATGAAGTGACATCATTTTGAATTTGGGTACCAGCACAAACAAATTTAGGAAACAAAGATCCAGAACTGGCCAACAAGCATTTTCTTACTTTGGCACTAAGAATATACTTGTATAAAACACCTCTTTCCCATCTGGGAAGGAGAAAAAAATAGTTGTGTAAGAACTTACCATAACCTTAGATGTCCTTCTCTTCCATGTTGCAGTATTCATTACAGCAGGGAAGTTGCTGCCTGCAGCGCCTACATCCGGCCAGTACACCAAAGTCTTTGGTTCAGGAGGGTACATGTGATGTCCTCTGTCAGAGCCATAAACAGATGTATGGTATAATAGTGACATCTGCGCGTACCCTCTTCAGAATGGATTGCCACATACAGTAGTACTCCTGTAGGTTTAAAGAGGGTCATAATAGGGAGACCCTTGACTCACATGCAGACTAGACCCTAGGGCTGTGTATAGTGGAGAAACTGGAAAAATGGTTGAGTAGGTCCCCGAAGGTAAGCAAAATTTTGTTAGATAGGTAAAGTAGAGGGAGGGAGGGACTGAATACTGCAACATGGAAGAGAAGGACATCTAAGATTATGGTAAGTTCTTACACAACTATTCTATGTCCTTCTATTCTCATGTTGCAATATTCATTACAGTAGGGAGAGTACCAAAACTTTTAGGTATGAGTCTGGGTGGAGGACTGGGGTCCCTGGTCAATGAGACCCTGAACAATTGATCTGGCAAACTCAGCTCTGGCTCTGGAGGCTAGGTCCAGTTTGTAATGTTTGGTAAATGTGTGTACTGAAGCCCAAGTGGCAGCTTCTAAAATTGAGGTGTAATCAACCCCTTTGAAAAAGGCAGTTGAGGAAGCAGCTGCCCTGGTGGAGTGGAATTTGACATGTCCGCGTAAAGCCTTCCCATGACAGGGATAGCATATGCCAATGGACTTGGAGATCCATGATGAAAAGGCTTGTTTGGAGACTGCCTTCCCTAGAGCCCTCGGATGGAAGAAGATGAATAGCTGGTCAGACTTTCGAATAGGTCTGGTTTTGTCTAAGTAGTACCTCAGTTGTCTGTGGACATCTAGAGAATGGAGAGTCCTCTCTGAGGGATTTTGGGGGTAAGGGTAAAAAACAGGCAGGTTAATGGTCTGGGTTTAATGAGAGTTCATTAACCACCTTAGACATGAAGGTGGGGTTAGTCCTGAGGGCAACTCTGTCCTTGTGAAAAATAAGGTGAGGAGGGGTAGCCATAAGGGCTTGTATTGTTGATACCCTCCTGGTGGAAGTAAGGGCCACTAGCAGAACTGTTTTCAGGGTGCACAGTTTTAGGGATACTGATTGTGCTGGTTCAAAAGGTGGCAATGTAAGTTTTTCAAGCACAAACGTCTGGTCCCAAGGGGGAGGTATAGGCTTTCTAGGAGTTTTGATAATGAAGTACCCCTTTCAGGAAAAACTTGACTTCCAATCTTGAAGCCAGAGGTGGTAACATGGGCAGACAAGCAGAGATGGTAGATAAATGGACTTTGGCTGAAGAGTAAGTTAGTCCTGAGTGAAGGAGCACACACAAATAAATAGGAAAGGACCAAGGGTACAGAAGTAGTCACAGGTTCCTGCTTTTTCCTTTGACACCACCTGTATAATTTCTTCTATTCAGATACAGAATTTCACATGGTACTGGGTTTTCTGGCCTCCTGCAGAATACTGAGTATGTCCTCTGAGTATAGGTGTCTGAAGAGGATTAGAACCCCATCACCTATAAGGTCATTTTCAGATTGTTCACCTGAGGGTGTGGTAGGGATCCCCTGACCTGTGTGAGCAGGTCTATTTGGTGGGGTAACCTGTGATGATTGGCTAGTAGGTGAAGGGGAAACCAATGCTGTCTTGTCCAAAAGGTGTGGGGGTCACCAACAGGATTTTGGGTTTGTCCTTCTGGATTTTCAGGAGGACTTTCTGAATCAGACTGAAGGGTGGGAAGGCATAGAAATATATTTCCTCCTAAGGAAAGGAGAATGTGTCCACTTTCCAAGCATGTGGATGTGGGTCCCTTGTGCAGAACCTGGGCATCTGTCTGTTCTGGGAGGAGGCAAAAAGATCTCCTTGTGGAATACCCCACCTGTGGCTAAGATCCAGGAACACTTCTTTGTGAAGCATCCATTCATGAGAGGGAGCTGAAGTTCTGCTGAGTGTGTCGGCCATAACATTCTCTGTAGAGGGGATATACACTGTTACCTGATGAATCTGGAGTGAAGATGCTACGGTCCAGATCTGGGTGGCTAGGTTGCAAAGAGGGTAGGATCTTGTCCCCCCCTGTTTGTTTATGCACCACAGGACAGTCATACTGTCCGTGATCACTTTCAGAGTTCCTGGCTATAGAGCTGACTTGAATGTTTCTAAAGTTAGCAGTAGTGCCCTCCCTTCCCTGATGTTAATATGGCCCTTTTGTCTTAGGGTGAACCATTTCCCTTGCATGGTGAATTGCTTCTTGTTGTGTACTACCAATGCACCCCAACCCATGTCTGATGCATCTGTGGAGAATTGTTGTAGGGGGGGCCGCAACCTGTAAGGGGATTCCATGGTTGAGGTGGATGGCTGAGACCCACCGCTGGAGTTCCCCCTTCAGACATTGAAGTAGGGGGGGAGGGAGTGTGGGCTCCATAAGTTCTGTTGGATCCACTGGAATTTCCTCATGTTGAGTCTTGCCAGAGCTAGCATGGATATTAGGGATGCCATGTGGCCTAACAGCCTTAGGGACTCTCGAGCTGGCAAGGAGGAGTGGGTGATGAGATTGCTGAAGCATAGACAAAGGTCTAGGATCCTTTGGTCTGGAATGAAGGCTTTCATTCTGTCTGTTCTGATCCTGCATCCCAAGAAAACCAGGTACTCAGTGGGGTTCAGGTGAACTTTTTGTTGTTTATGGAAAACCGTAATTGAGTTAGAGTGGATATCACCTGTTGTAGGTGGAGTAGAAGAACTTGGCAGTCCTGATGTCTAGATATGGGTATATTTGTATACCCTGTGTTCTGCAGTGAGCATTGAAAGGTGCTAGACACTCTGTGAACATTCGAGGAGCAGTGGAGAGTCCAAAGGGCAAGGCAAAGAATTGAAAATGCCAAGAACCTATTGCAAAGCACAGGAATTTCCTGTAGTCTGGATATATAGGAATGTGAAGGTAGGCATGCTGGGCTACCATGAAAGCCTGTGTTGGTATGAGTGGTAGAAGCAAGGGTAAGGTAATAATTTAGAAGCTGGGTACCTTGAAAAACAAGTTTAGGAAAGATAAATCCAGAATTGGTCTCCATGGGCAGTCTTTCCTATGTAACAGAAACATTCTGGAGTAGAAGCCTTTGTTTCTTTGTGGGGAAGGTACCTGTTCTACGGTGCCCTGAGCTAGTAGTTGTTGAATGATGGGCGGGAAAAGGTGAGCTTGGTTTGTAGGAGGTTGAGGAGTTCCCTGGAAGGGGGATAAAATCCAGCAAGTCATGAAGTATCCCCTCTGAATGATGGAGAGGATCCATTTTTTTGATGTAATTCTCCACCAGGAGGGTAGGGAGAGGGTGAGCCAAAGGGATAGGGAGGTGTTTGGGTCTAATAGTTGCAAGTCACACTGGAGGTGGTCTGGTTTGACCAGACTGACTCCAAAAGGGGGTGGTCAGAGAGTTGGTAGGAAACCTGGAAGTAGAGCTTTTCCTAGTTTGCCTACGTCCCTTTGGCTGAGGAACTGAATGTGAGGACTGTCTCCTAACAAAAGAAGGTATTTGTGTGTAGTTTCTGTGATATCAAGGGAAAGGAGATACCAGCAAATGTTTTAGGTTTTGAAGTTCTTTTCCCTTTTCTTGATGGGATTTCAGAAGTTCTGCTGAAGCTTGTCCAAATAGGGCTTTATTGTTCATTGGGGCATCAAGTGTGTACATCCATATGGAGTGGTTGTAGTCTCACCCAGGAATATCACCTCAAAACTGAGCCTGATGCAGCAGATTTAGAGGAGGCTTCCACAGCATCATAACTCCACTTGATGGAGTGCCTAGTCACTTGAGATACTGTAGAAAGTAGGGTGTTAAGTTGGGCTTTAATGGAAGAGTCAGGAGCCTCAGAGAGGAGGGTAGAAGCTTTGGTAATGGTGTCCAGGACATACCAGCCATGTGTGTTTGGTAGTTGAGAGCTCTTATAGCCAGAGTAAAGGAGGTATACACTTTCTTCCCTAGTCTGTCCATGAATTTGCTGTCTTTATTAGCAGGGTAGAGAGCAGTAGAAGGCAATTGTCTGGATGTTTTATCAGTAGAGAGTGCAATAACTGCTGGGTCTGCTGGTGGGTTTTTAAAAAGGAATTGGGTGTCCTGAGGGACCTTATAAAAATGGTCCGGATGTTTTGAGGTTGGTGGTTGTGAATCAGGGGACTATGAAACGGCCAAGAAAGCATCTTGGAAGGCAGGTAGCAAAGGGGGCACAGCAGAATGGGATGGTTGTTCCATATGCAGTAGGTCAAAGTACCTTTTCTTGGTGTCAGAGACTTCTGAGACCTGCCACATAAAATGTTCCCACATGAGGGAGATTGTGTCTCCAAAGGTGAATTCTTCCTCAAGGGACTCAGGAGTGATGGGGTCCTCCTCCTCTGGGGTAATGAAATCCTTGTGGGAGTATATTTGTGATCCATATGTAATAGATTCCTCTGAACAGGAGTAGTCCTCCTCTGATCCTCAAAAGGAGGTCCTTAAGGGGTAGCAGGTGGTGGTTGTTGAGTCTGTAAGGCCTGGAATGCCTTAAAAAGACTCTGTGAAAAAACTTCCCATCCAGGAACTGGTTGAGGCTCAGGATGTTTTAATGTTTGTTTTCTCTTCAAGGGGGTAGTCAGATGAGAAAGAATGGGAGCCGATATCTGGGTGGGTGGAAGTGTAGGAGTAGGGCCTTCTGATTGAATGAGTTGTGGCTCCCCTCTGCCATCAGGGTCTGATGGCTGATTAGCCTCAGTGGACTTGGTTAAAGTTTCCACCATCCCAGCTTCCACTGAGGTTCCCGGGCCTGGTTTGGAAACAAAGGTCTGAGATGATCCCGGGATTTCATCAGCCTCAAGAATCTGCCTGGACGCCTGAGACAAAGCATGGAAATCTGGCCTGATTTTCTTGACCTTCTTCCGCGGTGGTTCAACGGACAGGCCTACTCCACCTTCCATACCGAGCACAAAACATTGTAGTCTATGATTTTCTAAACACAGTTTTAATGTGGCCAGATGGCTGTGAACAGTTTTAGGGACAAAGGATTTGCAAAAGGGGCAGGACATATGGTCATGGGCCTCGCCTAAGCAAAATACACAATTTTCGTGTATGTCCTTGTGTGGAATTTATCTCCCACAAGCACACTTCGCCTTTCTAGTGGACATGTATATCTTAGCAATTAACAAAAGACAAAGAAAACCCAACAGGGTACTTATCTGTAGCGGAAGACTGAAGCGGTCGTCTGATCTGTAGTGGTTGCTTTTATCGGTCGTCTGAGAATTAACGATCTGCTTCCTGAACTGGCAAACAGGAGACTGACGTTCACTACGGCAGAAAAATTCTGAAGAGGGTACGTGCAGACATCACTTTTATACCCTACGTCAGTTTATGGCTCTGACAGAGGACTTCACACATACCCTCCAAAACCAAAGACTTTGGTATACTGGCCGGATGTCGGCAGTACAGGCAGCAACCTCCCTACTGTAATGAATACTGCAGCATGAGAACAGAAGGACATATAATTCTATCACTCCTTGGGCAACATGTAATGAAGAATCTGTGGAAACAAGAGAGTTTCATTTGTACGATGAGGAATGATCCCCTGGAAAGAAGAAATTTCCTTCCACTGCCATCTGTTACCTTGATGAATGATCTTCAGAACCAATTTATCTGAAACTATCTGTTGAAAAAGAGAAAAATGGATATTCAGAATTTCTGGAAGAAAAAAAGGAGCCATAGTGGAAAGGAGTTACAAGGTCTCTTGAACAGGCATAAAGAGTTGTTGGACTGTCCTTGGTTTTAGGAGGTTCGAGGTTTCTTTTTGCTAACCCCCTTGCCATTTCTTCTCAAATGTCTGTTTACTTGTATTTTGTTCAGGCAGTTTATTCTGCTTTTTGTCAAGTTACACAACCCCTTGGAAAAATTGGAAAAGGAGGGCTGAAGAATCTTAAAGAGACTCCCTGAATTAGCTTACTCCTTTCATAACATGTTTTAATCACCTCTGCAGCAGAGGGTCCAAAACCTAAATCTCCATCCAAAGTGGAATTTAAAATCTCATTTTAATCATCATCTGGAAGATTCTGGGAACGCAGCCATGCAAACTCCTCCAAACAGTACTAGTGGCCATAGCCATGGAAGAAGTATTAACAGATTCATATACACACTGTAAACAATAAACAAAATTATTTAAAGCAGATTTTCCTCACAAGAAGAAACTAGAGATATAATGTTCCCCATAAGTTCACAATGAGTCAGAACAAACTAACATGCGCCTGACAATTCAGTATTCTGAAAATCAAAGATGCAGAAGTATACACTTTTTCCCATATTTACCAATAATTTGCCAACCTTATCAGTAAGAGAAGGACTGAAAATTAATTAAGTGTTTAACAGCAATGGGATCAACTAAAGCTACAGCTGCTGGGTTAGGTTTGTGAATAGTGTACAGAACCTTCAAAGACTGAAGAAATTTATAAAGCAAATCTGTCTCTTTAGGGGCAGTTTGCTGACTATCAAGAATACTGCAGGCAGTAACACACACACACCTTCTAAAAAGACAGAACAGGAAGAATGGGTGTAGATTCTGGAAAGTCCTCCTGTAACAACTCATGATATTTTTAAGGGAATGAGAAACTTCAGTGGTCTCTCACTGAAAATACTGGAACTCTCTAGCAATCAGAAATCTGAAGAGAAAACCCTATATCTATCCCTTCTTCTTCTTCCTGTTCAGATTCAGAAACTTGAAACTCTTCAGAAGAGCCACCCCTCTTTTTTTTTTTTTTTTTTTTTTACCAGAAACTACTTTACAACAAGGATCAATAGCCTGAATTAAACCCTGAGCCAGACCCAGTGAACTACTCCTGTGTAAGGAAATTTGAGGAGGAGAGGACATGCTTAGTTTTCTGTTTCTTTTGACCAAAAAATGGATAACTAACCTTGTTATTAATGGCAGCAGCAGCTTCCCCCCGGTGATGTGCACAGCATTCTGACACAACAGGGAAGCTTTCCCTGTTCCCTCTCCCAGGACCGACAAGAGTGGCTCTCCCTTGCCCACTGAGGCCCCAAAAGCCACAGAAGATGTGGCTAAGTCCCAGTCCATAGTGGTCTGAGGTATAGCACATGGCCACAGCAGAGTCACCAACCTGCGGCTGAAGCAAATTGCTGGCTTGCTGTGGTGGCAAAGGCTGTGTGTTTAACTTTTTCTTTTTTGTGTCTGGAAGAAGGACCGATTATGGGACCTGTAGTTTGTTCCATGGCCAAGCTGAAAATTTTGCTGCTTTCCCTGGAAAGACAAGCAGCAAATGCTAGTAAAAATTACACGTCTTTAAAAGTCATTTGTTTTCACACAAAAATACAGTTGTCGTTGTTGTCGTTTGGCTTTTCCACCACAGCGGAACTCCGGTTCACTAATGATTGGCAGTAGATTTTTACGAACGCCGAGGTGCCAGCTCGACGTTCAACCTTCAAAGGCACGCCCATTTACGCATGTCTTTCGAATGCCCACCCAACCGCAGGGAGGACATGCAGACTCCACACAGAAGGTGGTCCCAGCACTCCAGCCGAGATTCGAACGGGAGAACCTCTTGCTCTGAGGCAAAAGGCAAATTAAAATTTTTTGCCAAAAAAGTAGAATCAACACAATTTCTCCACAGAAAAATGTTTTTCAGTTACTTTACACAACTTAAAAATGACAGGAAAAAGAATGCTTCAGTTTAAAAGTATGATACAACCTCATGACCGTCTGCTAAAACACAAAACTTCTACCTTCAATATAACTTTCTTGAAGAGGAAAGTGATAAAATGCATAGAAACTGGAAGGTTTTTCCCTAAAGGGAATGTATCTGTCCAGCAAAAGAGCAGAACCAAGCTGACTATCAATTCTCGAAAGTCTTACAGGAATTGAAAGTCTTACAGGAGTGCACTCTTGAGTGGCAGTAAAGCTCTTAAGGGCCTGACTCCCAAACTTGTCAGCTTGAGCTGCCTGACAGTCTGGGCAGGTGGAAGGTGTCCTGACTGTTTGAAAGCTGAGTAGCTGGCTATCTTTTGACAGAATATAACCCATACATCGAAGGCTCAATATGATGAACACCTTGCAAATTTATGCTTGAGCAGGGAAGCAGGAGTCATGTGGCATATTGACTGCTAAATTTGGGAAAAACACTGCTCGTGTAGTACTCCATCTGCCATTTATGTTATTTCACTAAATGGTATATCAGGGAAATGAACTTCAGAGCTCCTAAGCAATAGACTGTGTGCAAACCAAGAAGCGGTTGTCCATAACAAGTGATATGTAGCAGGTGCCACTTGAGATATATCTGGAGCATTACTATGGAGGAAATCAGATTCTGTTCTCTACACTGAGTAATAGAATAATGGAAAGGATGAAGACTTGCTGGGAGGCATCACCAAAAATCTGAAAAAAAAGCTGTTATCCTCCATACTCTGCTAGTTTGGGGAAGTGTGTTGAAAGTTATTTCTGATTACTATTTTTATTTCACCCTTTGAACACCTCTAGAAAAAAAATCACTGTTTGTTTTCTGGCCAACTTTAAAGGAGTACAACAGGTTTCTTTAATATATTCTTCAACTTCACGGCCCTTTTCCTCCCTATTTACATTGTCCTCTGTAAAGCAACAACAATAAAGCATTTACAATTTTTATAATTCCCCTTACTTCTGTAACAGAAGCCTACCTTCTCATACTGTGATGGTTTCACTTACAAAATGATTCTCTCACGTTTGAATAAAGCTTGCTGGAGTCGCCCAATTACTGATATCATCGAGGCCAGGCAGTGCAGGTACTTTTTTTTTTTTTTTTTTTTTTTTTTTAAATCAGTTCCCTTCCTCAAAGTGACATCACCACAGCCATCATCTGTTTCTAACTAAAATAATAAGACCCACCCATTCTGTGATGTCACGGCTTCCTTGTCCTTCCCCCAGTCTGAGTGCTGTTCATTTTATTCAGTAGTAATGCAGTAACACCGATGTTTGGAAACACAGAAATGTGGTATGCATACTTGTACATTCTGCACGGCAAATGATGCTTAGGTGGTATATCGCTTGCATACTTCTCTGTTATATTTGCACCAGATACTGCTAGTGTGCAGTGCGGGAATAGAAAGATTAAAACATAACCCTGGTATCAGAGGTGGCAGTGCAACATATTCATAGTGGCTTAACATGATAGTAGCTCTAAGCAAGCACCATGTGAAACCTGAACAAGCACCTAGAATTATTCAGTGCAGCTTCCACACATTAAGTCTGAAAGTGAATTCACATACTCACATGAACAAGAGTAGCTGCATATTGATGGCTAAAGGTGTATGGGCATGTCGGGTGGTTACTACACTGTAAAACTGGTATATAATGGTGGAGATATTTGGAAGGCATGAGCAAACACACCAGTATATTAAAGCCATAGCACCAATGGAACTGGAGGTTGGCAAATAGATTTAGTAAGGGATTTTGTCCATGCACAAATATTTCAACAGTGATTCTTTGCAGTGGCATCCATTATCTGATTCAAGGTAAGTTAACCTTGATGTCCTTTATTTAAAAAAAAAAATCAATACAAATTTACTTTGTTATAAGTGACTTCTGGACGCAAGAAAAAGGAAGGGGAAAATATAGCAATGTGGTTTGTATGTACAAAGACAAATCCAGGGGCACTGCAAAAGTTTTTTTTTTTGCAAACCAACCAGTAGAGTAAAAACATATGAAGGCAAACACTACATACCAACACACTTTGTACATGTAATCTCAGATTTAACAAGGTGGAAGCATGAAGTGATACACTAAATCTTAAATTAATAAAGCTCTAAACTGGTTAATAGTATAAATGTTTTACTTTTTAGCTCCTTGGTGCAAGACCTTACTGGATGTGATTGCAGTCAAGTAAGGCCATGGCTATAGTGCATCAAAAAAAATGTCCCCTCTAACAAAGGAAATGCTAGAGCAAAGATTAAATTACATGAGTCAAGCACCCTGCTGAGATCTGCCAATCAATGTAATTACCAGGTCAAATTACCTTTAGGACTTTGACAGCTCGGGAAGCTAAGTGTTTTGGGGGAGGGGAGAAGTAAATGGACTGGA
Source organism: Protopterus annectens (assembly GCF_019279795.1). Classification (NCBI taxonomy): domain Eukaryota; kingdom Metazoa; phylum Chordata; order Ceratodontiformes; family Protopteridae; genus Protopterus; species Protopterus annectens. The sequence continues at coordinate 528,367,701 of NC_056745.1, forward strand.
ATTCATTGTCTCACAAATTAGTGTCATTTAAACTAAATTAGCAAAAAAGGCAGCAATAAACAGCACTTTGAGTGTGTTTTGTGGCATTTGCACTGTTTCTGTTTTAAGTAGTCATCCAGCAGCAGGGAATGTTACTTACACTGTTCTATTTTACTCAGTACTTTGTACGCATGCAACATCTATGAAATGACAGGAACTTTAGGCAAACGGAGGCCTGCATGATGTAATATTTTTGAGCCAAACAATGATTTCTGGGATACTGAATGGCAACCTGATTTATCCAAACCACGTCAATATGCCAGCCTCCAGGTGGTCAGAGTCTGGAATTACATATAAAAATATTTAAAATCCTGTAAACAGTCCCAGAGTGCTGTTAAAGTGTAGGAAACATCATGCCATGATGTTTTAAACATGTTTTTTTGAGTCTGTGGGTGCAGTACTCCTTTAACAAGGAGTCTGAAGCTGTACTGACTGAAGTGACCATTGGAAAGAACATTTGTAAATGGATTTTTTCTGTATTTTTGAAGAAAGTATTTAGCCAAATTTGTAAATAAACCTCATCTTAAATTTTTAGAAATTGTTTATGTGCAAACACAGCAAAGTTGTTGCTTATATATATATATATATATATATATATATATATATATATATATATATAGATCTACCTGACTAGATCGAAACTTCATAACACCGACAAGCACTTCACTGACACCACATAATCGACAGTTCACAAACACGACACCACATACACTCAACACATCATAACAACAAACAAAACAAATCCCCTATCCAAAACCCACACACACAACACAAGCACACCAAAATCCTTACAAACCAACACTAACCCTTACATACACAACTATCTACAACCCTAACTGAAACCCTAACCCTAAGGTCCGTCACTATCGCACACTCACCTAACCCGCCTCTAA